>NW_026866922.1:0-80868 GCF_026571515.1 Ruditapes philippinarum | reverse complement strand
TACCATGATGGCTCATATTGCCACTAAAGCATAATGTTTAAAACTAACAGTTTTTGTAGATTTTAATGTCCATGTACTCATGCCACTGTGAATTCTCAATTTCAAGACTATTTTTTTTCTCCTGTGAACCCCTACTTGTGCCTTAAAACTGAAAACCATTTATACAAATATTGGGTAGTTAGGGCCCTTCTTTAAAAGACATACGAGATATGGTACAATAAGAAATCTTTATAAACATGTAAGCCCCCCCCCTAAAATTTTTCCCTCCAACACATTTTGGGGAAATGGCCCAGGAATCTAATGACAGAAAAATTTTAAAATCATATATCATGAATACATTTTATTGGCCTCTTAAATTATAAGTTATAGGCACCAAAACAAAAACTAATATTTTTTTTTAAAAAATTTTTTAAAAAAAAAAAAATTGGGTTTTTTTTTTGGAAAAAAGAAAAAAAAATTATTACAAATAAAAACAAAGTTGTAACAAACTAAAGGAGAAAAAAACATTAAATGTATGTGTATTAAGTATAAATTCTTTAATTAAATCATGGGCATCTTGGCCTTTTGATTAAGCTGGACAATGTTACTTTAGTTTGTATCCACTAGTCAGCGCTAATTTTTACATCAATCGTCTTTACAATATTTGTGCATGTGTTCGTCTTTGTAAGTAGACAGAACCCAGACATTATCATCAAATATTGAAGTTTGGTCAAAATCTACTTATTTCAGGGAGATTCTCAACTAATTTTGAAGTTTGATCAAAATACACCATGTGCTTTAGGAGATATACTGTAAAGAAAATCTGATACCGACAATTGACAAGACAGACTAGGCACAACTTGGCATAAAAAAAGCTCATCTCTAATCATTATATACATTGTATATATACATATATGTATATCAGAATATGTTTTAGAAAGATATCTAGTTAAACTAGGACAATTAAACTTTTAATTCATTTAAAATTTTCCTATAAAATTCAAAAACAACTTAAATCTTGGTTTTTTACAACCGATTTTCCCAGTTTTCAACACATTTTTTTCTTTTGGCATATCTTGCCTTTTAACCAGCAGTACTGATATTTTTACCTAGAATTTACCCAATTTCTTCCACAACTAATAATCTTGGGGCATTGTGGGCTAAATATCCGAATGTTTAAACCGCCTTGGACTAGTATTATTTAATAACAGGCTATGCGGGTTCAAAACCCCTTCATGGGAAAGCCATTGTTTCCTTTAGCAAGACACTTTACACTTATTGCTCAGTACTGGTTGGTTCCAGGAACAGATTCGAATGTGTGTTTATAAGCTTATAGCTTCCTAGATTATCAAACTAAAATAAATTCTGTAAAAACCAACTCCCAATCTTGAATGATTTTTACAGTAAAAGACAAATAACCATTAGCAAGTGTTGACTCCCCTGGCTTTATAAAACTGGAAATGGCAAATCATTGTTGCAGGTAATACTCCATGAGTAAATTGAACACAAGTTTCCCTTGATTGATTTCATAATATACCATATTCCCATCCCAAAAAATAAACTTAACAATACGAGAATTTCAGCATTAAAGGAAACCTTTTCTTGCATATCAGAAAGGATAATTCTACAGTTTACACAAGTTGCGTGCTTCAAATGACATCATTCCTGCGCGCCTTATAAGAATGAATTTCGTTCTTAGAATGACATCATTTTGCCATTATGAATGAAATTGTAAATTCATAGACTACTACAAGACTTTTTTTCTCTGATATATGATTAACATGTAATATGCAAGAAAAATAATCAAACACCGCCTGTCGTTACAGAGAGGAATGTCTAGCTCTCGGTTAACTGTTTAGTGGCAACTCGGCAGAGCCTGTTTAACACCGTAAACAGTTACCCTCCAGCTAGTGATCCGGTCTACACTGGTAGTCGATGAAAGATCCTCGTACATTTACCTTAGTAATTCTATACATGTGCAATAAAAAACTTACATAATTAACTACAGATCGCTACATCATTTTGTACCAAACTTAAGGTATCTATCTGTACCAAACTTAAGGTAACTATCTGATTAGAAACTACAGAACACATGACAGGTATAAATGAAACATATTCTCAATATTTCCATCACTATTTTTTTTATAAATTCTCCTAAAATCACAAAAAAATTGCTCCTTATGACCAATATTGTAACCCCAGACCGCTAAGTAAATGACATAGTCACAACATTAGGTTTCAGAAAGAATCTTCAAACTATAACAATAATACTAAAATATTTCATTCACAGGGCGATAACCCTCCTCACAGTATTTCAGTCAACAAATGAAGTTTAAAAAACTATCTCTAGACATCAACTGCCACACAAGAAAATAGTATATGGTCAATCCAATAACTCATTTAACATCTCTATCTTTGAGCAGCTGTAAAGTCATCAAAAATGTCCGGCAAGAGCATACTTTTATTCCCACCACATAATGGGGGATGAATATGAACACTTTATGGAGTAGAATAGAAATTCAAACTCAGAAATTAACTCTAGACTAGTCACTTTCATCGTTCCTCTGTTCTGCTTTTCTTTTGTATTTTGCCTGAAAAGAGAAATAAAAATTATTGTTATTTCTTTTTCATTATCATCATCTAACAAGAGCTGTTGGTAGGACAGCCTGCTCAACTTTTGTCAGTGCTTGAAAGTAAAACATGAGCATGGATAACGTACAATTTTATTACATTCATTACGGCCATAATTCTGTCAAAATCCATGTTTAAGTATTGGACCTTGGTCAGTGATGTCCTATTATGCTCCTAAATAAGTGTGTGAAGTTTCAGACCCATTCCCTTCAGTAGATTTGGAGATACCAACTTGTACACAAAAACTTAACGAAAGTGTGACAAATATTTACAAAAGCTCTCCCTATTCTTTCAATATTCTACTGAACAATTGTTGGGAGTAAATATAGCACACACAACTGTCCTGTTTTTGTTTTTTTTAAAGATACCTCAACACTGTAAAGTTCATATTGTAAATTTTCTACTGTACTGGTGGAGTAAGACCTCAGGTGCCACTTCCCTGCCAGTTTTCACAAACTATTTTCTAGGGAGAGTAGGGCGTCATGGGTGAAAATTGGCTTGTTTAAAAATGTCGTTACAAGACGGTTGTTATTCCAGTTAGAACTGAATTGATCATTATTCCCTCAAGGATGGGTATGAACATACAAATGAACATCAAAGAATTTTGATGTCTACAATCATCATTAAACAAGTCATTATTTGGCCATTTGCTAAAGTTTCTGGAAGAGACCTGAACAAGTATCTTGTGACATTAATTTTTGTGAGCTTTTTTTATGGCGGTTGTGAAAATGAACAAATGTAGAACCACCAAACCATGAACCTTCAATCACCGTACTTAGTGTTTTCAAACCAACAGTAAAATAGACTGTAGGCTTGCAGCCAAACATTGACATCTCTTCAGTGATTTTTTTCCTGTATTTTACAGCCAAATAAAGGCTGTTTCCCCTAGCCCAAAATATGTATATTTTCCCCTAAAATTGCTAATATTTCTATCTAAAATTCTTCACCAGAACCATGACTAAACAGCAGCTGACTTATATAAGCTAGAAGACAGAAAGCTCTCCCTATAGATAGCCTCTGCTATGTACCATGCATGTTAAATTGAATTGAAATTGAAATTTTTATAACATGTGTTCTCAGTTGTTGTACTTTCATTTTTCCCTTTTCTGATTTATCACGCTGAATTTTCCCCCTTCAGAAAGCCACAGGTTGTTTTGAAAATTGAAAAAAAAAATCACTGCTCTTAATGTGATATTTGGTTATCAATACACTTACTGATATCCTATAGAAAACTGTCATTAAGACTGTGTCAAGTAATGGAAACAGTTCCTCGTTACAACAATATGTCTAGTTAACAGATCAATTATACAAAAAGAAGAAAAACACTTTAAAGTATAAAAAATATGTGCAGGGTTCATACAGACATCCAATGCCAAAATTCAAGCACTTTTTAAATGCGTTTTCCCATTGTTCAAATACAATTTTTTGAACATAATATCATTTTGTAACCAATGATAAAGTAACTTTTCTTCAACCCTTGGATAGCCATTTTTTGTTGAATACACTTTCTGGTAGCCATCTTACGATTAATATCGATGAACAACAAAAGTTAACTATGATATATTCATACTCAAACTAGTTCGAATCAACTGCAATTCATCCCCTTACAATTTCTGTTCAGCAAACATTTCATTGATTTTGGTACTAAATAGATTGTTTTTGTCTTTATTTTTCTTGTTAACTGTTGATTTTACCAACACTATGTATTTCAATAATTTTCAAGCATATTTGCAGCAAATTTACACACTTTTTAAGCTCTTTAAAGACAGTAATCAAATTCAAGGACTTTTAAACACTTTTTCTCCCTATTTTACGCACTTTTTTAAGAAAGGGACTCAAATTCAGCACTTTTTAAGACTGTCAGGACCCTACTGTGACAAGGACATGTAAAATATCTTATGTTATACATACTATTTTCTCCTCGGACAACCTTTTAAACTTGCTTGCAATTTTTCTCCGCACTACATCGTCGTCCATGTCCGGATGTTCGGCTTTATAATCTGCATATTTGCTTTCAAAATGCATCTCTTCTGCCGTCCAAACCTTCCTTACTTTCGACTTCTTACTCTTTGTTGGGCTAGAGTCCTGAAACACATAATTGACAGTTTATTAAAGTTAGCTAACCTGATTTGCATCAATTCAACGCCCTTTCCTCATAAAAAATTGTCTCAGTAACATTTTATCAGCTAATTTCAGTGCAATATGACATAAGTAGTATGGTCCATGTCTCCAGTGAACTGAGTATTAAAAACAATAATGAATTATATATGCTATAGTAGTGTTAATGCTTATCGATTATACACAACTCACCTTAGTGCAATAACTGGTTAACTCCTATTAAATTTAGAAGGACTTAACCTGTTACTGCACTAAGGTGATGAAGTGCTCTTCAATATGCTAGCCAGGTTGCTTTCCTCATAATCTGATCTTGAAAAACAAACACTTACCTGGAAATATTTAGAATATTTAGATTTAAAATGTATTGTCTCTGCCATTACTCAATGTTTGTCAGTAAGAAAAGGGGGATAACTCTGTGAAAAGGTAACTCATGGTTCTGGGACCTGTGTCCATCATGTAATATAATCACAGAGAACAAGTGCGTCAATTTTAACCCATTCTCTCAACAGTTTTGGAGATACAAACTTGCACACACAAAATATACCAAAGTGCAACACCCTATGTTGGGGCGAGTATAACTGCTTCGTTCTCCCTCTTTTTTTGGAATAGTCAAGCCAAAAATAACCTGACTTCAAGAAAGACTACCTGTATTTTAAATTCAGGGGTCCAGCTGACCACCTATCAAAAAAGATGTGTTGAGGCCTGTAGATATGAATATCAATAGATCTAAAATAAAAGAACTAACCTGGCTGTCATCATCATGTTGCCTCTTTTTCTTTTTCTGAAAAATAATGAATATTCATGTTGAAAAAAAAAAGCAGAGAATATTTGCATCTAAGTAAAATGGATTTTATCAAGTTAGCAACCAAGTGTTAAACCATTGTGCAACCACTTTACACTCGGCTGCATGTTAAATACAAGATAATAACAGTTTTTTTAGTTAAAACACAATTTTTTTCTTGGTTTTTTTTTTTTTTAATTTTACGCCACATCGACACAGTGTAGGTTATATCACGATGTTCCAGCTTTACTGGTGGAGAAAGACCTCAGGTGCCCTTCCGTGCATTATGTCAGGCACCGGAGTAGAACCACCGACATTCTGTAAGCTAGCTGGATAGCTTCCTCACATGAAAGAATCCAAAGTCCCTGTCGAGATTTGAACCCACAGCAACACTGGTAAGGTTATATGGTAACTTTCCATCTTCTTTGATGTAGAAGAACACAGGTGCTCTTCTAATCACTGAGACATGAGCAGGTACCCGAGTAGAACCAACCACAGTCCATAAGCAAGCTGGAGTAGCTTCCTCAAATGAAAGAATATGACATGCCTGGTGGGATTCAAACCCACCATTATAAGTGGTTTGAAATCAACAACCTTAAATACTCAGCCAAAGAAGCCCCTCGGTCAAATACTGTCATACTGATAGCTTTCAGGGGGGCACATTCAATAATAACCAGTATAATACATTTACCGAAAATGTAATTTTACATATAGAAAGAAGGAAAACAATCAACAAATGTAATAAAATCTCAGTTTTCGATAAAAATCCACCCTGTTTTTCAAATCCTAGAATAGACACTGCATAAAATAGCAGGCTAACATGGCTCTTTGCTGGGAGGAAATGCTAATCACATTTTCGAGTCTTTACTAATTATATGAGCTGCGTTATGACAAAACCAACACAATAGGTTTGCGACCAGCATGGATCCAGACAAGCCTGCGCCTCCGCACAGTCTGATCAGGATCCATGCTGTTCGCTTACAAACCCTATTACAAGTAGAGAAACTGATAGTGAACAGCATGGATACTGATCAGACTGCGCGGATGAGCAGGCTGGTCTGGATCCATGCTGGTGGCAAACCCATTATGTTGGTTTTGTCATGACGCGGCTTATATTATGTTTATATGATAATGCATTACTGGAGTTTTCAATGGTGTGCTGGTTCTGCCTGTGTCATTCATTGTTGTGTTCATTGTATCGTCCAACTGTAATATAGTAAAAATAACAAGTTTTTAGGTTGAAATTTACATATAGAAAGCCAAATGTAAAAAAACAAAACAAGTAGATGTAATTTTCTTTTTCACAATCTTAAGTCTATTGCAAAAAGTTTCAGCTTATGTGATGAAAATATTTTGGCAACTTACTACATGACTAGTTACACTCAAGTCAATAAAAGTTAAAAAAATCCATTTCATAAAGTTGGGTACACAAAATATGACAGCTTTTAAAGCTGACTTAAAATATGCAAAAATAGGACTAAAACAGTAGAAATGTGATAATAACTGCAAAATCAGTCATAAATGGCACATAACCTGTAAATTATAACATGAATTTTGAATTTATTATTCCTTAAAATCATAGCATATATTTTACTAGTTTGATTTTCTTGAAATTTGTTTGGCTCATCTAGCCGCATGCAGCTTTAATGAAAATTTAAAATCCTACCTCGCTTGACTCTAATTCTTCCTTTGTTTTAGTAGTCTTCTTTGAGGTAGAAACCTTTGCCTGAAAAAAAGAAGAAAAAAAGTTTGTCAATGATAACTAGAAATGTGTCTATAGGACACGGGTGCCCCCACATGCCACTGTTCTGTCAATCTTATGACTCTAGGTCAAATATTTTTTGGACTACATGTGCCACAAATTGAAAACTAAAAATCTTTTACTAAGTCAAGGGCAAGAACTTTACAAATACTGAATAAATCCACAAGCAAACCCAAAGGTGCATAAGTACACATGCTGACCAACATTCTTGTACACTTTCAGGCCTACAAGTCAAATACTTTTTGAGCTATGCATGAACAAGTTAAAAATTGCAAATTTATACTACTGTAAGACAAGGGCAATAACTCTAACAAAACTGAAAAAAAATCCACATGCAAAGTCCCAGGTGCATAGCTTCACAGTGATGTTGATCATTATTCCTGTAATTTAGTGATGTTGATCATTATTCCTGTAAAGTTGGTTGACTAACTCAAGCACTCAAGGAGCAAATAACACATCACTAGAAATGTGTCCATAGGACACGGGTGCCCCCAAACTCCACCGATTTTTCAATCTTAAGTCTCTAGGTCCAATTTTTTTTTTGGGCTACATGTGCCCAAGTTGAAAACTAAAAATCTTTTATTAAGTAAAGGGCAAATACTACAAATACTGAATAAATCCACAAGAAAACCCCTAAGCTGCATAAGTACACATGCTGACCAAGATTCTTGTAAACTTTCAGGCCTACAGGTCATAAACTTTTTGAGTTACATGCAACACAAGTTAAATATGGGAAATTTTTACTAAGTAAAGGGCAATTACTCAAAAAAGACTAATAATATCCACACGAAAATACCCAGGTGCACAACTACACATGCTGAGCAACATTCTTGTAAGGTTTCATAACTCTAGGTCAAATATTCTTTTAGTTACGCGCGACACAAGTTGAAAATTGCAAATTTTTACTAATTCAATGGCAATAAGTCTGACTTATAAATGAATAAAATAGCATAATTTTTGTACATGACCATAATAATCAAAAACTTAAAAATGTCGCCTCCCCCAAAAGGGTCATGACAAAAGCGTCACTTTTACTTCAGAAACTGGAGTCAAATAGGGCCATATCTACAGGCTGTCAACCAGGTCTTATCCAAAATATAGGAGGAATATAGGAATATTTTAGCAGGAAATATAGGAGTTTTTGGACCATTTTAAGGCAAAAAAATAGGAGTTTTCAACTTAAATTGTTTAACTTACCAATGCTTATATAAATGTAAATTATTCTTACTTTTCCACATGCTGTTTCTACAATAAAATGTCTACCGTATAAGTGAAGGAAACCATTAGCAGGCTGTCCAGCACCTTCCAACATAAAATTAGGGCGAATTTCACAGTAATATTTCAGAAATTTTAGGGCTAAAATTAGGAATTTTAGGGTACGTAATAGAAATTTTAGGGCTAAAATTTGCAATTTTATGACTAAACAAGATATGTTTGTAAAACATGTATGCCCCCTATCAGCAGCCAATTAGTCATGTGATAAGGTTATTATGCATGACTTCTGACCCAGTGATCAAACAATTAATAAGGGTTATAAAGTATCTACTGGTCATGACCATGACCTTTGACCCCTTGACCCAAAACTCAATAGGGGTCATCTGCTGGTCACGACCAATCATCATACAAAGTTTGAAGTTCCTAGGCCTAGGCGTTTTTAGTAAATTGATCAGAAACCGTTTTTACCTACAAGGTCAATGTGACCTTGACCTTTGACCCCTTGACCCCAAAATCAATAGGGGTCATCTGCTGGTCATGACCAATCACCATGCCAAGTTTGAAGTTCTTAGGCCTAAGGGTTCTCTTATTATTGATCGGAAACCGTTTTAACATACAAGGTCAATGTGACCTTGACCTTTGACCCCAAAATCAATAGGGGTCATCTGCTGGTCATGACCAATCACCATGCCAAGTTTGAAGTTTCTAGGCCGAAGCGTTCTTTAGTTATTGATCAGAAACCGTTTTTACTTACAAGGTCATTGTGACCTTGACCTTTGACCCCTTGATCCCAAAATCAATAGGAGTAATCTGCTGGTCATGACAAATCACCATACCAAGTTTGAAGTTCCTAGGCCAAAGCGTTCTTGAGTTATTGATCAGAAACCGTTTTTACTTAAAAGGTCAATGTGACCTTGACCTTTGACCCCTTCACCTAAAAACTCAATAGGGGTCATCTGCTGGTCATGACCAATCATCACACAAAGTTTGAAGTTCCTAGGCCTAAGCGTTTTTTGTTAATTGATCGGAAACCGTTTTTACCTACAAGGTCAATGTGACCTTGACCTTTGACCCCTTGACCCCAAAATCAATAGGTCATCTGCTGGTCATGACCAATCACCATACCAAGTTTGAAGTTCCTAGCAATAAGGGTTCTTAAGTTATTGATCGGAAAGCATTTTTACCTACAAGGTCAATGTGACCTTGCCCTTTAACCCCTTAACCCCAAAATCAATAGGGGTCATCTGCTGGTCATGACCAATCATCATACCAAGTTTGAAGTTCCTAGGCCTAAGGGTTCTTTAGTTATTGATCGGAAACCGTTTTTACCTAAGAGGTCAATGTGACCTTGACCTTTGACCCCTAGACCCCAAAATCAATAGGGGTCATCTACTGATCATGACCAATCACCATCTCAAGTTTGAAGTCCCTAGGCCTAAGGGTTCTTTCATTATTGATCGGAAACCGCTTTACCTACAAGGTCAATGTGACCTTGACCTTTGACCCCTTAACGCCAAAATCAATAGGGGTCATCTGATTGGTCATAACCAATCACCATACCAAGTTTGAAGTTCCTAGGCCTAAGGGTTCTTTTGTTATTGATCAGAAACCGTTTTTAATTAAAAGGTCAATGTGACCTTGACCTTTGACCCCTTGACCCCAAAATCTATATGGGTCATCTGCTGATCATGACCAGCACCATACCAAGTTTGAAGTTCCTAGGCCTTAAGGTTCTTTAGTTATTGATCGGAAACCGTTTTTACCTACAAGGTCAATGTGACCTTGACCTTTGACCCCTTGACCCAAAATCAATAGGGGTCATCTACTGATCATGACCAATCACCATACCAAGTTTGATGTTCCTAAGCCTTAAGGTTCTTTAGGTATTGATCGGAAACCGTTTTTACCTACAAGGTCAATGTGACCTTGACCTTTGACCCCTTGACCCAAAAATCAATAGGGGTCATCTACTGGTCATGACCAATCACCATACCAAGTTTGAAGTTCCTAGGCCTTAAGGTTCTTTAGTTATTGATGGGAAACCGTTTTTGCTTACAAGGTCAATGTGACCTTGACCTTTGACCCCTTGACCCCAAAATCAATAGGGGTCATCTACTGGTCATGACCAATCACCATACCAAGTTTGAAGTTCCTAGGCCTTAAGGTTCTTTAGTTATTGATCGGAAACCATTTTTGCTTTCAAGGTCAATGTGACCTTGACCTTTGACCCCTTGACCCCAAAATCAATAGGGGTCATCTACTGGTCATGACCAATCACCATACAAGTTTGAAGTTCCTAGGCCTTAAGGTTCTTTAGTTATTGATCGGAAACCATTTTTGCTTTCAAGGTCAATGTGACCTTGACCTTTGACCCCTTGACCCCAAAATCAATAGGGGTCATCTACTGGTCATGACCATCACCATACCAGTTTGAAGTTCCTAGGCCTTAAGGTTCTTTAGTTATTGATCGGAAACCGTTTTTGCTTTCAAGGTCAATGTGACCTTGACCTTGACCCTTGACCCCAAAATCAATAGGGGTCATCTACTGGTCATGACCAATCACCATACCAAGTTTGAAGTTCCTAGGCCTAAGGGTTCTTTAGTTATTGATCGGAAACCGTTTTTGCTTTCAAGGTCAATGTGACCTTGACCTTTGACCCCAAAATCAATAGGGGTCATCTACTGGTCATGACCAATCACCATACCAAGTTTGAAGTTCCTAGGCCTAAGGGTTCTTTAGTTATTGATCGGAAACCGTTTTTGCTTTCAAGGTCAATGTGACCTTGACCTTTGACCCCTTGACCCCAAAATCAATAGGGGTCATCTACTGGTCATGACCAATCACCATACCAAGTTTGAAGTTCCTAGGCCTAAGGGTTCTTTAGTTATCACTCGGAAACCATTTGGTCTACGGACCGACGGACCGACAAGTGCAAAGCAATATACCCCCTTTTTTTCAAAATAGGGGCATAATAAACTAAGGTCCCAAAAGAACACGATGTGGGCTAACCTTTGCAAGTAACTCACAAATAATGCTCTAGTTTAGTAATAGAGCAAAGGTGCTACCAGTGTGGACTCACTGGTCAACTGCCTCCCCTGCAGAAATGGTCATAGTCAAATCATGTTCAAACCATTTTTTTAAATGGCTGAACATGTCAAAAAGAACATGTTCTACCTATGTTTTAGGAATGTTATAACCACAAGTGTCTGAAAGGAATTCTTATACAGTGAAATTCTTGCACAATGCAGCTTTTGAATCATAATTATGGACAAATGAAATTTTTTGTAAAAGTAGGTAAAAAGTAAAAAGGCATTTGCCTTGGTACAGTCATTTAAATAAATGGGAAACATCTATATTCAACACAAAGAATTGCACATCAAAAAAGTTCATCACACAGATCACATAATTGCAAAATGTGTGTACATTGTAATTGGAAATGAGCTTTATATTACTGAACTGCCAAATTATTTTGAGTGTGATTAATTATATGAGTCTGCCTTTCCTAAATTGCACCATATGAATGAAAGAACAAGAACTGAATGAAATTGATAACTTTGGGGCAAAATAAGCAATTTCTCCTACAAAGATACGAAAAGAATAAATAAGTATGAGGGAAAGAATTAATTTTTCAAAGTCTATGTTAACCCATGCAGTACTTTACAATGTTGTTTTGATATTATGCAGATTTAAATTAAAAGAGTTGTGAGTAAACAAATTGTGCATTAATTTTTGACAACTATTTATATATGTTTTTAATTAAGATTTTGTTTCAACAGCTTCATAATGATCATTTTCAAATATGATATGATTCAAATGGACCACTTCAGAAATTTGGATAAAATGAACAAACATGAAATTCAAGATATCTGGAGTTGGCAAAGCAGTGGACTAAATAAGTGGACTCTTATGGTTATGATTTAAGTTTCAGGACAATGGTATGGTAGTGTTTTTGCTGTTAACTGTCAACATGATTATCAACAACTGCTTTGATTATGAAATAGCAATGTTACTGACATAGTCAAAGTAACTTTTAGTTTAAACGAAACCATTTCAATGTCATCAATTTTGAGTTGGCAAATCATGGCCAAATCATTTTTGACAATGTTCAAAACATGGTCGACTTTGAGATATGTTTAAAGGGTTACAAGTTATAAGTATGTTTAGTACAAAAGATAAAAATAATTAGGAATTTCAGTGAAAAAATAGGGCATTTTTAGGAATTCCCTTCGAACTTCTCACTTTTTTAGGAATTTTAGGGATGCTGGACAGCCTGCATTAGCTTTAAACCACGGCATCAGCAGAAAGTTACAGCAATGCATGACCATCATCTGAATGGTCACCTGAAATAAATGTGACATACTGATGCACTGCTTTTCTTGGTGACCATGCAGATGGCTATGTGGAGCACAGCAGCCTTGAGAATAGTAATGTGATGCTGATGCAGGCATTCACATTCTCTTACCTGTAAAATACAAAAGGCCAAAAGCAGTACCAAAATTTAAATCTCTTTGAATTCCTCGGCAATGTACTTTTAAAAAAAATATAGGAAAAATATTCAGAATATAGGAGAATATAGGAAAAATAGGAGGTTTTTTAAAATATAGGATTCAGACCCAAAATATAGGAGTTTTATAGGAATATAGGAATTGGTTGACAGCCTGTATCTATTTTAAAGTAAGTGGTCTGAAGTCAAATTCGAACTAGAGTTATCAACTTAAATGACAAGCTTAATCCTAAACTTTGTTTGTGCGGGTATAATGAATGCAAATTTTCAATAATAAACCACCTTTCTATGTGTCTCATCTTCAAGGATCTTTTTTATCTCCATATCGTCAGGATGTGCTTGTGAGTACTCCATTACTTCTTTCACGTAAGCTTCTTTTTGCTGAAACATAAATCTAGCCATAAAGCAGAGTACACATAACAAGAGCTGTTAGCAGGACAGTCTAAGGGTGTAACAATACACTCACCTCACGATACAATACGTATCACAGTACAGGGTCCATGATATGATACTTATCATGATACAGGTTGACTAAAGAAAATTGTCAGATGTCTGTAATCCATTTAAACTTTATATTTTCACACAGAATGTATTATGCTTAATTAATTCAAAGACTTTTTTACTTTACTCACTTATTACACATTCATAACGAAAATGTTCATTATTTACATAAAGTTCAATACATCCGTTGACAGTAAGGAACGGTATGGAAAATATCCAACAAAATAGCGTTGAGCCATAACTCTACACAACTAGCCGTCTATTGCAGTGTTTTGACAATATTTTGGATTCAACAATATGGGTTTTATTTGCAAAGGTGTCCAAATATCTTATTATCTTTTATTCACAAATTTCACCTGACCAAAAAGTGTTTCCAAAAGGGCCATTTCAGCCGATAGTCAATTGTTACAAAAATAACGATACATCGGAAAAATAATTTCAGCACATTGAAGTAGCAGTCAGATTATTTTTTCACTTGAAATCCAAAATGCTTCCATTTTTGGACTTGAAACACACTGACGCAGATTTAAACTCAGCTTCTGAAAAATTACTCCCTTTGAAAATGGTCTAAAATGCCGTACTGTCCCATACTGTGCGGGCGATTTGTCATACCGTGAACCATACCGAGTGAAAACGGTACTATATACCGCAAGTATAGTTAACCGTTACACCCTTAGAACAGCATGCTCGAATATTATCAAATGTTTGACACTAAAACAAGATTCTTGATTACATAAAATTTTCTTAATTCAAGAAGGGCCATAATTCAGGCAAAATCAACGATAGAATTATGTCTGTTAGAAAGTGACCTCTTATTATGCTCTTAAATAAAACTGTCAAGTATTCAACTTATTCCCTTCAGTAGCTTTCGAGATATACAAACTTCCACGCAAAAATTTAATGCCTGAATGAATACATCAGCTCTCCTGTTCGCCCATTTCTGAAAACTACTTTTTTGCTTCTTCTTTATTTTCCCAAAGATTTTATACACTTAGATGTCACTTTTTTAGTTTAACATTAATATCACATAAACACAAAATAATTTCTAAAATTAACTACAACATGATGATAATGTAATTTTGCGAAGCCTAATGGGTCACTATGGTTTAAAATTTAACATTACTTAAAACCAACGAGAATAATATTTAATGCTTTAAATACAATCGATTTTTTGTTTCTTTTCACTTATTAAGCTGGAAGGATAATAACAAACAAAACAATTCTATGCTACTAAAACCATCGATTCTTAATAAAAAAAACTTTTATAAACGGATATTCTTCACTGGCACATCATGTACTATACTAACCTTAGCACATTTCAAATTATACTTTGCTCTTTCTTTCTCGGACAGTTCTTTCCACATCGTGGACAATTTCAGCATCAGAGGCACACCTTTTATGCCTGAACTAACCAATTCCTTGGTCATCTCACCACAAAAATAAGAATACCCATTCACTCTGAAAAAAATATAAAGCTAATATAAACTTCATGTTACATCTACGAGAAAGACATTTCTCTATCAAAATAAACAACTTATATTAAAGTGCATGTGTTGTATTACTCGGTCTCCTTAAAGGCCAATTATGTACTAAAAAATTTTAATGCATTTATAAAATACGATTTTGCGACTCCGGTAAAAGGGTATTGCATGGCTGTGCATATATTTAAATGAGACGTTATTTACGTTATACAAACATAGTGTAAAGATGCGCTTAATGTTTGCCTTGCACTATAGGCATGTCAATGAAAAATTATGCTTTTGCACTTTATTCAGTCTTTGTTTATGGTATGTGATAAATAGAATATTATATTTGTGTAGGTTCATTACTGAATTTATCAAACGAGTTGAATAAAATAATATTATGCTTGCCACAGGCTGGCATGATATAATTTTATTCAACTTGTGCAATAAATTCAGTATTGAACTTACACTCATTCTTTATCCTCTATTTGTTTTTATTTCTCAAATAAGAGTGTGAAGTTTCAATCCATTCCCTCAGTACTTCTGGAGATATCAATTTACATGCAAGAACTTAACCCAAGTGTGACGCCTCTGTCAAATAATTTTGGCTCGTAAATACTTACTTCGGTCGTTTTGGGTGATCAGGATTAACACTCTTCTTTTTCCTCTTTGGCGCTGTATGTTCTTGGACCCTAAATCATTAAATAGAAACCAGAAACTATCACTCAAAAGGATTTATATATCAGAACCTTCCACTTTAATACTAAATAAATGATGAAAATAAAAGTATTCCAAAAACAATCTCTGCTCTTTTTCTTCCCCTTATCATGCCAACATTTTTTCAACTCGTGTTATACCAAAATACCGCATTGCCATAGAAAAATGAGTTATCCCAAAATAAGACATTGTCACAGAAAAATGTTTTATCTCAAAAATACCTCATTGCCATAGAAATACGAGTTATCCCACAATTACTTCATTTTATTATATACTTATAAATGAAATATTGAGAAATATTGATGAAATAAAATGTGTATTTTCATTTTGCGTATTTTCACTGTAAAAATTTATTTTTCACTGCAGTGAAACATATTTTCCGTATTTTCACTGGTGTCTTGCCGGACTACTTTCTTTTAAATTCTGCCATTACACAAAATTTAAGGCAAAGTCTTTCAAATTTTATCGCAAAAAAAAAGAGAAAAATGTATATAATAAACAGAAAATTCAAGTTTTTTCTATAAATACATGATTTATTTTCATCTTGTGGCATGAAAATTACCATATTTCACTCGTGGCTACCGCCACTCATGAAATATTTATTTTCATACCACTCAATGAAAATAAATCATGTATTTATAGAAAAAACTTGAATATCCTCTATGTCATAGAAAAATGAGTTATCTCAAAAGTACCTCATTGCCATAGAAATACGAGTTATCCCCAAAATACCTCATTATAATAGAAAAATGAGTTATCTCAAAAATACCTTATTGTCATAGAAATACGAGTTATCCCCAAAATACCTCATTATAATAGAAAAATGAGTTATCTCAAAAATACCTCATTGCCATAGAAATACGAGTTATCCCCAAAATACCTCATTATAATAGAAAAATGAGTTATCTCAAAAATACCTTATTGTCATAGAAATACGAGTTATCCACAAATACCTCATTGCCATAAAAATAGAGGTTATCCCCAAAATACCTCATTGCCTTAGAAATATGAGTTATCCCCCAATGGCAATAGAAAAGTTTTGTGCCAAAACCTTGTTCCATTATTGGAGAATGAAACTGAACTTAGTTATTACATGGTTATGTGGATGTTTAGTGAACTAACATTTTACAAGTTTATAAAGGAACTAAACAGGAATTTTAAATAATTCATTTACAGGTATAGTTTTACTGCACTTGTTCAAGGTAGGAACTGTGACACTGACACCAAAATACTTAAACAGTTATCGACCAAGTGAAATTTCTAAATATTCACATAAAAGTTCAACTTGGCAGTATAAAAAAATGTTTTTTCAGCACCAAAATGACTGAAATCCAACAATTTTTACATTTAGCATTATTATCATTTATGAAAATTACTGGTCCCATTAGGGGTTCTACTTTTACCTCAAACACAAAAGTACCAAAATAATATTGTGCGTCAAGGGTTATTACTAAAACAAGTATATTAAAGATATACAATGGTCAAATTTGATTTTTAAAATATTAATAATTGTGACATAATCTCTTTGTTTGTATAAAATCAACATGTTTCAACTTCATTTAAAGTAAATATGTTATGTTTTGAACGCTACACACTAAAGGTGGTTACAATATGAATATATAGTGTCATTAAAAAATCTTTACCTAACCCATAATAGGAAATGCAGCTCCTTATACATAGTTTATTCATTATTTTATTCAAATTAAACATATTTCCCCTAAAATTTCATTATTTCAAACCAAAATAAAGAAATTTAAAATTTTTATATTAAAGGTTTAAAAATTTAAATTTTTCCCTCAAATCAAAAAAATTTTTTTTAAATTTAAAAACAAATCCCAATTTAAAAAAGAAATTTTAAAGTTTAAAAATTTTCCCAAAAAAAAGAAATAATTTTTTAACAAATTCAACCCAAAAATTTTTCTTAAATTTTTTAGTACAAAAATTGAAGATGCCTTTTTGCTTTCACATTTTTTTCAACTTTTATCTCCCAAATTTTTGTAATGCAACATTTAAACATACTAACAATACCCCTTAAAATTTTTTAACAATCAGTGTTGTATCTAGGGAATTTTTTAAAATTTTCATCCCCCCACTAAACCCCGAAAAAATTTGGGGGGGTTTTTGAAAAAAAATATGGGCAACATGCACAGGGCCAAAACACCATTTTTGGGGAAGGGGCCTCAGCCTTTTTTCTTGGGGAAAATATGCGTGATTTTGGCATACTTTGGGAAAAGGGGTCTCAAATTTAACAAAAACTTTTAAAAGTTCTTCCAAATAGAAAAGAAACAAGAGCTGTCGGTAGGACAGCACGCTCGACTATTCTAATTGCTTGATAGTAAAAGAGCCTTGATAATGTTAAATTTTTTAAGTTCACAAAAGGGCTAATTTTTTTTTATAAATTCATGTTATAGGTCTTAGAGAGAGTCTAATTATACAGAATTGGCTTGACTATTCGGAAGGTAATGTCACAAGGGTTTTTTATTGAGTATAATGACACTAATTACCTATGAATACATAAAATTGACAGAAAAGGTACAAAGGCTTGTTATTAAGATGTTTTATCAAGTAAATCACTGCTTTATTATTACGAATGCATAAAATTGTCCCAAAAAAGGCACAAACCCTTCAGTAGTTATGGAGATAACAGCTTACAAGCAAAACTTTACCATGAATTTTTTTAAGTTGAAAAAAGGAAAAAAATCAGCCTAAATGCAAGATAGAATTATGGATCTTTGTTCAGTGACCTACAATTCTGACCCTAAATGCATATGTGAAGTTTTAAATAAATATCTTTAATAGTTATTGAGATATGTAAAACTTGCATGTAAACATTAACCAAGAGACTAAGTAGAAAAGGGATATGAATCAGCCTTAATGCAAGATAGAGTTATGGAACTTGGTCAATGACATACAATTATGACCCTCAAATTATAACCCTAAGTACATGTGTAAAGTTTCAAGTAAATATCTTTGAAGACCTTTAACCTTTAACCAAAATCTCTAAGTTTCAAAGGGGCAAATAATTCTGCAAATATTGCAGACAGAGATATGCAATTTAGCAAAATGATGTACATTGTTACTATAAAAAAGTATTGTAAATTTCAAATGAATATCTCAAGCAATAATTGAGATATTTGAGTTTACAAAAAAACTTTACCCAAAATTTCTAAGTTTCAAAGGGGCATAATTCTGTCAGTATTGTACGCAGAGTTATCCAATTTGTCAATCTGATGAACCTTGTTACTATAAATAAGTATTGTAAGTTTCAATTGAATATCTCAAGCAATAATTGAGATATTTGTCTTTACAAAAACTTTAACCAAAATTTCTAAGTTAAAAAGGGGTATAATTCTGTCAATATTGTAGGCAGAGTTATCCAACTTGTCAATCTGATGTACCTTATTACTATTAATAAGTATTTTAAGTTTCAATTGAATATCTCAAACAATAATTGAGATATTTGTCTTTATAAAAAACTTTAACCAAAATTTCTAAGTTAAAAAGGGGCATAATTCTGGCAATATTGTAGATAGAGTTATCCAACTTGTCAATCTGATGTACCTTGTTACTATAAATAAGTATTGTAAGTTTCAATTGAATATCTCAAGCAATAATTGAGATATTTGACTTTACAAAAAACTTTAACCAACGCAGACGCCGACGCGGACGCTGACGCCGGGGCGACTACAATAGCTCTCATATTCTTCGAATAGTCGAGCTAAAAAGCAGTGGGAAATACTAATAAGGCAGTAAAAGACCTGAATTCAACACCATCATTTAAATTTCTTCTAAATTCTATGGGAAATTTAAAGACTGGGGAATTTTAAGGACCAAACTGGGGAAAAAAAGAGGCTAGTTTGTTTGGGGAAGCAGCCTATATTCGGCCTCTACAAAGAAGGGTTTTTTGGCCCTGATGCATTTACTTAACAATATGATGTACCGAAAATAATTTATTATACGTTAACGTTTAGGCATTTTTGACAGCAATTATCTACTCAACAACAAAAATAAAATAAAAATATTGACGAATACTAGAAGTGTGCGAAAGTTAACTGTCAATACACACGCATGATGACCTGACTGGCTGCTACACTGATTTAGTACATATTTTAGTCATTACCACCAGTGGAGACAAACATGGCGGAAGCGTTCAAGAGACAAGATACGATGAAGATAAACTGAATTTAGCTGAAAAGATTGTCGAATGTCCTACTTGGCAACTCATTGGATTTGAATGCAAGATTTGCAAAAAATATGCATGAATTACATGGCCTAGATACAACACTGAGAATAAATTTAAAAGCTACAAAAAAATGTAACTTATAATTATCAAGAAATCTATTATCATCTTAGAAATAACATACTTGTAGGCGGTGTTGATTAGAAAGTGTGTAAATTATGAAGCAATTGGTTATGGTAGAACTTAAGATAAATTCAACTTGCTGGTCTAGGTTAATCTCGTACAAACAGATGTGCAACCAAATTAGGATAAAGGGCCATTTATATTGTTATTTCCTTTTGTTTAATAGAGGATATTTGGCCCCTCTTTCTACTTTCACAGACGCTATTGTTCTCTTTTGTTCTGTTTAACAGTTAGATGGCTCCCTTTCCCTATTCCGTAATGTGGACAGAGAGACGAATGGTTCAATTACTATATACCCAGGCCCATAAGAATAAAATGAGCCGTGTCATGACAAAACCAACGTAATGCATTTGCGACCAGCATGGATCCAGACCAGCCTGCGCATACCCGCAGTCTGATCAGGATCCATGCTGTTTGCTTACAAACCCTATAACAAGTAGAGAAACTGATAGTGAACAGCATGGATCCTGATCAGACTGCGCGGACACGCAGGCTGGTCTGGATCCATGCTGGTCACAAACCCATTATTTTGGTTTTGTCATGACACGGCTCAAATAGGATTACTTACAGAATTTTGGGACAAAATATCCACAGCTATTTCTGGTAGAGTGCGGTAAGTCCGGACCTAAGGAGACAAAATTTGAATAAAAAATTACATGCATAGTACATAGTTTTGTGCATTAGGATTTCGTAGTAGTAGATTATTACAAATTTCTTCCTGATGATAGTTAATATCTATATAAGTTGACCCCAGGGCTTTAATTTGAACAAAATTGGTAGACACTCACTAGAAGATGTTTCATGCTTAATATCTAAGCTCTACCTATTTGGGTTTTTTAAAAGAAGACTTTTAAAGTTTTTACTATATACAAATAAGGAAAATCAATGACCCCTGGACCAATTTTGACCCCTAGCCTTTTATTTGAACAAACTTGGTGGACACTGACTTGACAATGTTTCATGCCAAATATTTAAACTCTAGCTCTTTCACATTTTTTAAAGACGATTTTTTAAGTTTTTTCTTTCGGTTTCCATGGCAACCAGTGTTCTGCATGGAATTAAATTTTTTGAACAATATTTAAAGTTGACTGCCAAAGGAACATTCCTGTGAAGTTTGGATGAAATCGGTTTGGCAGTTTTTGAGATGTCGTTTTAAGTTTAAGTTTACAGACGGACGGCTCAAGAAAAGCAATTACAAAGCTCACCATGCCACTTTGTGACAGGTGAGCTAAAAACAGCATTTAACTAATTTTCTAACCAAAACTATGAATTATCTTTTGATTAAGTCAGAGAAAAATTTACCCCAAGATTATTGCCAAGTTCTACAAACAATTATCAGGTATAACTTAGTGAACACTAGAAATGTGTCCATAGGACACGGGTGCCCCCACCGCGCCACTGTTCTGTCAATCTTTTTACTAAGTCAAGGGAAATAACTCTACAAATACTGGATAAATCCACAAGCGAAACCCCAGGTGCAAATCTAAAATATGCTGAGCAACCTGCCCATAAGGTTTAATGACTATGTCAAACCCTTTTTGAGAAACTTGCGACTTAAGTTGAAAATTGCAAAAATTTTCTAAGTGAAGGGCAATAACTCTAAAAATACTACATAAATCCAGACGAAAATACCTGGTACACAACTGCACATGCTGATCAATATTCCTGTAAAGTTACATGACTCTAGATCAAATACTTTTTGAGTTACCTGCGACACATGTTGAAATTTGCCAAATTTTACTAACTCAAGGGCAATAACTCTGAAAATACTAAAAATTTCCAGACGAAAATACCCAGGTGCACAACTACACATGCTGATCAACATTCCTGTAAAGTTTCATGACTCTAGGTCAAATACTTTTTGAGTTATGTGCGACACATGTTGAAAATTGCCAAATTTTACTAACTCAAGGGCAATAACTCTGAAAATACTAAAAATATCCAGACGAAAATACCCAGGTGCACAACTATACATGCTGATCAACATTCCTGTAAAGTTTCATGACTCTAGGTCAAATACTTTTGAGTTACGTGCGACACAAGTTGAAAATTGCCAAATTTTACTAACTCAAGGGCAATTACTCTGAAAATACTAAGAATATCCACACGAAAATACCCAGGTGCACAACTACACATGCTGATCAACATTCCTGTAAAGTTTCATGACTCTAGGTCAAATACTTTTGAGTTACGTGCGACACAAGTTGAAAATTGCCAAATTTTACTAACTCAAGGGCAATAACTCTAAAAATACTAAAAATATCCAGACGAAAATACCCAGGTGCACAACTACACATGCTGATCAACATTCCTGTAAAGTTTCATGACTCTAGGTCAAATACTTTTTGAGTTACATGCGACACAAGTTGAAAATTGCAAAATTTTACTAAGTCAAGGACAATAACTCTGAAAATACTAAAAATGTCCAGCCGAAAATACCCAGGTGCACAACTACACATGCTGATCAACATTCCTGTAAAGTTTCATGACTCTAGGTCAAATACTTTTTGAGTTACGTGCGACACAAAAGTGAACGGACGGACGGACGGAAGGGCAAGGGTAAATCTAAATGCCCGCCACTAACGTGGGGGCACAAAAATGTAACAGTTACAAAATTCAACTTGTGGAATATCATTACAACTCCTCTGGCAATTTAATAACTTACTGAATTGCAGAGAGCACTCCATTTTCTCCGACATAATTCACCTTCCAATCCAAGCGCCTCGCCAATGTCGGTCCAGTTAATATCGATTGAGTCAAATGGGGCAATACTCTCGTCCGGAGAGATTTTTGATACGATCTGCCTTGCTAAATTCCTGATATCTTCACCATGCCAGTTGAAACCCTTTCCTGTAATGAAGTAACCGATCTTGGTGCAATGTAAGAAAATATACTTCACTTTACGCCTTGTAAAGAAATTACAGGTTAGAAATTCAAGGGACTTTTCATGGCCATTGTAAGAGACAGAAGTTTCTCTTTATAATTGTCAGGAGTTTTTAATGACTATCTAAAGGCATAAATTTTCTTTTAAAGAAATCTGCATACATCAAATCATTCACTGTCACACAGTTACACTGGTACAGATTAAAGCTTACTATCTTGAGAATTATAGCAATATATGGCATGTCAGAGGCCCTTCTTGAAGGCATTGTATTAAAATGAAGAAGTTTAAGCATTTTTATGTAAATGCCATTTGAAGTCAAGCTAATACAGAATGACTTCACCTCTATTTTCAATAGAGTTTTATGTTTTTATTGACAGTTTATAGCTTCAGTATATTGCGATATCTGAAAACATTGTAATATAAAAGACATCTATGAAACTTCTGAAATCTTTGCATAAATAAAGGCTTAAAAGTAATCTTTCTAAATAGATCATAGGTTTTTACACAACTGACTAAACAGCTGAAATATCCAGTCAATCTTGTGAAATATCCAGTCAATCTTGAAAATTTCATAAGTTTGGATTGGCAGACACTGTAGTGATTTTTTTAGCAATCTAAAAGAACCAAGTTTTATCAGGGCATTTTTGTCAAAATTGTGAAGGGTCCTGGGCCTGTTCATTTGGTGAAAAAAGCATGATATGTCATAAAATTGTGAAAAAAATGACAAAGTACTTGGCACTTCATGACATTTTGAAACTGGAAATGGTTGATTATAATTTCTGACCTGTGTAAAATCTGCTTCAAGTCGGTACTTTAACCCGGTGAACATGTGCAAAAAACAATTAACTTGATTAAAACTATTTCTGTGTTATTGCAATCGGTATAAATCAAGTTAACCGGAATGTAAACAGTGTATTTTGAAGACAAAGTCCCAATATTTTTTTCCCGCTGCTTTGTGAAAAATAAAGTGCGATTTTGAATTGAGAAGGGGCCTTATATCGGTCCTCGTTCAGGGCCCTCGATCAACCAAATCTGCGGCCGATATTCGGCCGCAGTCCCCCACCAAAATAGTATGTTTTTTTCCCCCTAACAGAGGTAAAAATTCCCCCTCGAAACATATAAAGTGTTAAAGAGAAAAATTTAAACTAATGTTGTTTTTGAAAATTAAAATCCATCTATTTGACGTCTATTTTGTAAGAGGAATATCGTACAGTACATGTCTGCATGTTTCCGTTTGTTTTTTTCCCCAAAATCTACCGTCACATATTGGCCTTTCATCCTGTAAAAATGCTAAAATTTCAACAGAAATATGCAGAAGAAAATCGCAATTCCCATCAACAATTTGATTTCAAATTATTTATTCATGAAATCATTTTTTTGTCTTCAAAATGTTACATCAACCACGGTAAATTTTGCCGTGAATTACAAACTTGTAAGTTTTGTTTTCATGATACTTTATTAAATAACTGATGAACAACGATCTTATAATAAACAATCAATTTAATTTTATATAATTTACATCAGAAACAACTAGAATTGTGGATGTGTAAACAGAAAACAAACAAATTTTCATTTGTCACATATTTTCGCGAGGCCGATTTTTACGAATGTTTTACAAAGTCAAGAAAAGGAAGCTTTGTCTTATTAAAAGGTGTGTTAGAACACTAGAAATGTAGTGTATGAATAGAATTTACTTTAGGTCCATGTAGGGGGAATCATAAAGAAAGGTAAGCAGCATAAAGATTTGATGGTGTAAGGTGTTAAAAACTTTTCTTCAAATCTTATCAATCACTTCTGAACAGTTTAGTGTTACCTATTATGGATTTTTTACATGTAAATAAAAAACAGCTGATATTTAAATAAGTGTATTTGATAATAAAAGAAAAGAGAAAAATTCCCCCCATACACTAAAATTCCCCCTGCTGAGGGTAGCGACCCGCTTCCCCCAAATTGGATTGAGGGCCCTGTCGTTATATAAGGAAAAAAAGCCTGTTTATACCATGTCCTGCACCTTCCACATGATTTTCTACTTCCACTTCAACTTCTTCTCCTGAACTGGATGACATAATTTATTTCTCTGCAAAAGATAAAATGGGAACTTAATACTAAACAAAACTCAACAACAGTACTAAATATATACTATATAAAATCATTTTGTGATACTTACTATTTTGATCCATGGGAGGCCAATGAGACCATTATATCATTTTTAGCTTAAGGTCTTCAGCGTACCCGTTTATATACTATAACATGACATGAACGCTGAAGACAACCCAGTAGGAAAAGTCCACCAATAATTGGCCAGGAATCTGCAGCGTTTTTTTTTGCTCTACTTTGGGAATGGTGCCGGTACCAGACTGATTGGGGAAAAATGCGTTATTTTGACTAAAATTGGGAAATTTTTTAATGCATTTTTTCAGCTACAAATGAGATTAGACATCATGAATAACTGTCTAGATAGAACTATTGAGTGGTGATTTATATGAATATGTTGGATTTAAATGATTTTAGAAAAATCACTTTGCCTTGTGGGCATTTTGAACAGTCATTTTGGGAATTTAACATTGGAAATTGGGAATTTTAATGTCTATTTTCTATTGGGAATGGTACCGTTTTAGGGTAGTAGTTATATAAAGAAAAAAAACACTGATCTGACACGCTCGTATTCATTCATCGAACATGCCACGAAGTAAAGTGAAGCATACCTTGATAAAACTATATAAAATCTATTGATAAGCCAAGGTTGGACAAATAAAAATCTTATTACTAACATAAACTATGTAATAGTTTCAGACAGGTTAAAATTATGGCACTTGGCCGCCATATTGCCAAAATGTTTGATCACGTGATTACGAGATTGACCTTTACGAACCCATATGCTTCCAATATTTTTATAAATTATTTTTCTAAAGATATTGAAAAAGGTGATTTACTGATTTTTGTATTCAATAAAAATCTTATTTAAGTATTAAAAATCTTGAATAAAAATATTGAAATCATGTCAACAAAGATGTTCTTAATATAGTACACGACTATATTCTAATCGGTTCCAGCGAATAACGTCATACGAGGTCTCGCGTGACACCTAAATGTCATGGCCGACTGTAGTCAGCGTAATTGATGTTTTACAGATAAATAGGCAATTTTAATAACGGTATTAATATTTTGATACTTTAATTGGTATAGAACAATGTTAAAATAATTGTTTTATCGTAAAATGCACAAGAATTGATTGGGTCAAGTGTATTTGATAGTGAAAAATAAGGTTAAATCAACTTATGTTATTCTGGTTAGGTTTCATAACGGGTCTAATACAAAACTTTAATGCCGCATCAGATGAAAAACAAAAATGTTAAATAGCGGCTTATATTTTATAAAGTTTTGGAAGCCAGAACTATATCATTTTTAGACACAGATTCAGAATAAATATATGCTGCTGCCAAAATAAAGGATCATATCTTATTAATGAATGGCTTGAAAGACTGGTAAGGTTATGAAAATGGGACCATAGATGTTTTGGTAAGAATAATAGACAATCACATGTATGCAATCTTCAGCATTCTATCCCATTTTTCACAAACTAATTTTGAATAAAACTTTCCCTTTATAGGTTCAATTTGTAAATGCTACATGATCTATTAGACGTTTTTGTAATTTGTAAATTGAAAGACCTTTACTTTAACTGCAAAAATGCACACAAGTATATTGTAACTGCAATAATTACAACTATCTTTGAAATTCTTTTATCTAATTTTTAGTTGTTTTTAAAATAGACACGTGGTAATGTCGCGAAAACACATGTCCTTACGTTCCTGTCGTGGTCACTCAGCAGGTAGACAGATTTAACAACATTAAAATACCTTTTAAACGACGTTGACTTTAGAAATAAATGTAGATGTAGAATATAGGTCTAAGATCAACAATCTATGTTGTTTACCAATACTGCACGTAATAACATTCAAATTTAAATAAACAAGTGCAGGTATGACTTAATACCGGATATGACTCATATTCGCGGATATGACTTTAAATACCGGATATGACTTATGTTTTACAAAGTTTGTTTTATAATTTTTTTGATACAAATATCATATACTGAAAGACACTTCTAACGCAACACTTTTTAAAGCGTTTCCCATAGAATGTGTTTGTGATAGCATTCTCGGATTTCACCCACAGGCGGCAGTATCAGTGTTTGGACACCCCACCCCTATCTGCCCCTGGACCCCTACTACAACCCTGAAAAAAAATTCAACACTCTAAGGCTTACTATAAGGTACCAAATACAAAACCACCGATGAAATTATATAAAAAAAAAATTTTCAACTATCAAAATTATATATATATATAGTTATAATAATCGCCGAAACGACGATTTCCCGTGCATAGAAAAACCGGAAAGCACCGGATAGCACCGAAATACCGGAAAGCACTCAAATTTCTCATAAAAACATATGAAAGCTTTATTTTATCGGTTTGAAAGTGTTACCAATCGATTTATTAGATCAAAATCTTTCAGACAAGTTATTTTTATAATATATATTGATAATTATGTACGAGTAATTTTAGGGAAAATAGAGTATATGCGAGTGCTTTCCGGTCCTGCTAAGATACATGTACATTACGCAGGCAAATAGCAATACCTTTTTATCAAAAAGTAATACATGAAAACATTGTTTATTTTAATTGGTTTGAAAAGTGTTTTACCCAATCGATTTATTAGAAATCAAAATCTGTTTTTATGAAGTCATTTTAATAAATATATTTTAATTATTATTACGAGTATTTAAGGAAAATACATATATCGTGAGTGCTTTGCCGGGGTCCTGCTAAGTTACATGTACATTACCGCAATAGCAAAATATTGTTTATCAAAGTAATACATGAAAACTTTTATTTTATTGTTTTGAAAGTGTTAACTAATCAATTTATTAGATCAAAATCTGCTTCAGACAACATGTTTTTATAAATATATATTGATAATTACATTAGTTACGAGTAATTTAAAGAAAATAGATATATCGGATGTTGCTTTCCGGTCCTGCTAAAAAGATACATGTCCATTAACCGGAATAGCAATATTTTTGTTTATCCAAGTAATACATGAAAACTGTAATTTTTTAGTTTGAAAGTGTTTTTCAAAATCTATTTATTAGGTGAAGAATCTGTAAAATATCATGACGTTTTTATAAATATTTTATGTTTAATTAGCGCGATTTTCAAGTTGCCCTACCCAAAATAAATTGAAAATTGCCCTTCCCGGTAATTTGGCTAAAAGTTACAAACCCTTAAAAATTTTTAACCGAATAAGGACCCCAACCTTTCGACATATTTATTATAATTCACAAAAACCTAATCCCCATTCATAAATTAATTATTGCGGAAAGGGGTGTTGAAAATTGATTTATTAGTGTGAACTTATTTTATTTAAAAATATTATGATTATTAGGGGCGTTTTTTCAATCTGCTCTACATATTTCTTTGTATCATAATTCTATAATTTATAGGTTGTGTGAAAGCACAGCATAAAGACAGTGATTTAATCTAGATGTGCGTCTTGCGTAAAATACGGCATAAAAAATAAAAAAAGACGGCACAGTTTCCAAAAAATATGTCGGTTCAATCTGGACGCGAATGCAAATCAGGAAGTTTATAATCCAAAACATATCACGATTTGTGAGATTTCTTACTGTACCCGATTGATTACTTTAATTTCATTTCAATTTCTTCAGTTGAAATAATTTAATTTCCCCGATGATAACAGGTGCAAAGACCTAATCCCCCATTTGCTTGAAACTCGTTAAATTCCCCAAAGCAGTTGTTGCTTGTGATCGGGTAACCGCCCATTAATCGGCATTAGCCAATCAGAGCGTCCATTTTGGCATAAGAGGCGATTTCGCCTACAATGGTGAAATATGCAGACATTGGCGCTAAAAAATGAGAAGGGCACAGGAAAATCGTCAAGCAAATGGCCAAAGGCCGCATCTAAAATCTGTCCCAGAACTTATATTGTATGTTATTTAGTCATCCAGGACAAAACTGGTTACCAACAGCAACAGGTTACCCATTTACCTGTAATTACGCATATTCTTGAGTTTATCCATTTCCTATAGCATTTTTCCAAGTTATCTACTTACCTTATCCCTTTCCCACCTACTACAGTACTGCATTTCTACTACCGTAAATTTAATCCAATAAAGCAAACAAAAAATCATTAATCTACTTAATATTTTAAATAATTATCGGTAACTGAAAAAAAGTGTTGCTATTTTAAGAAATGCTGTAAGTTACAGTATAATCTGACAGGTGTGCAATGATTTCCCCTAAGGCCACTCAAGTTCACGCGGAGTGTAAAAAAAAAAGATGTCTATTACGTCATCAGAATATTTGACAGGGTGATTAACCAATCAGGGTAACATTGTGCATGACTTTTTTTCATGATCAAAAGATCTGTCTGTGTATGCTTTCTACACAGAGGCATACAAGGAGCAATAAAAGTCGTCAGTATGTATACAGTGTGAGAGGGACATTTTGTGCAAATTACGAACAATTAAAATGGATAATGCACAGTATTAGACATAAGTAGTAAGAAAATATAAATTATGCAAATTAGATTTTTGAGCAGCCAATAAAAATTGTTTTCCCTGCAATTAATATTAGTACCAAAAATAACTTTTTTATGCACTTTAATTACTTAATCGCTTGCTATGAAAACATGCAAATCATGTCAAGGATCTGCTCTTAAAAAGACGCATTTATTTTGCTACATGACTCATTGATTTTGCTACAGGACTCATTGTTTTCAAACATGTGCGTCATCCGACGCATTGTAAGGAATTTCTAGATTAATCACTGGAAAGATGATGTGTAAAAAGTACAAAGAAGTTATTCAAAGCATTGATCCATATTTTTTATTATTATATTGTTATATTATGTAAAATAAAGAAAAACTTATAAATTTTCGTTCAGTTATGTCTTTATTTTGACCATATTATGTGTACCGAAAAGCAATGTGGTCATCAGTGGAGGACAGAAGTTGTTGTATTGTTTATCACATGTGCTAATCCATGCTGATTAAAGACCTTGTATATTGTAGCACCTAAAGGTGATGATTTAATCAAATTGTATACAATTGCAATTAATTACACACTCTTTTGATATAAAAACTAATTTTTTTAATGAAGAATTTTACGGCACTCATAAAAAGAAATGTTTGTAACGGATATATACGGAATCTCTTAGAACTTAATATCAAGGTGTTATTAAAATTTACTCTTATTTGAATAAAATTGTATATAAACATCAACAAAATTAATCCATTACCATAATTTTTCTGTAAATGCTAGTAGTGCTATTAAATCTAAATTGGAATATTTCTTAAATAAAATATCAAAAATCATGACAATCGTTAAGACTCATCATATATGAATATAGAAATTTATAATCAACCTTATTTTTTAAATGTAATCCGAAAAAGAAGAAGACATATCTGTTGATGTATTCTATATTTGAACCCATGCCATTACTTACTTACGTAATTTATGCGCGGACATTATTTAGTAGCAAAGTCTCATACAATGATAAAACTACATCTTTTGACTGCATTAACAAAACATGGAGAATGAAAAGAAATAAAGTAATATTACTAACAAGATAACATTTTTATAATTATGTCTGAAGCTAGATTATAATATGCATTGATATTGATATTAAATAAAAAAAATCTAGGGGTCTGCCTGTGTACATATATTGTAGTTTTTTGTGTATATAATATAGAGATAGTTATTTGTTGATTCTGTTTTGAACACATCACTGTTTGTAGAATATTATTAAATTTTAAGTTTAAATGGCATCTCTATATCATAATATCTCAATCAGTTAAATACATCCAGCTATTCTTCACAGGACCGGAAAGCACTCGATATATCTGTTTTCCTAAATAATCGTAATAATAATCATATTATAATTTATAAAACATGTTGTCTGAAAGATTTTGACCTAATTAATCGATTTAAACACTTTCAAACTAAAAAAAATAAAGTTTTCAAGTATTACTTTGATAAACAATATTGCTATTCGGTAAAGTACATGTACCTTAGCAGAACCGGAAAGCACTCGATACTCTATTTTCTTAAATAATCGTAATAATAATCATATTATAATGTAAATGCTACATGATCTATTAGACGTTTTTTGTAATTTGTAATTGAATTGAAAGACCTTTACTTTAACTGCAAAAATGCACACAAGTATATTTGTAACTGCAATAATTACAACTATCTTTGAAATTCTTTTATCTAATTTTTAGTTGTTTTTAAAATAGACACGTGGTAATGTCGCGAAAACACATGTCCTTACGTTCCTGTCGTGGTCACTCAGCAGGTAGACAGATTTAACAACATTAAAATACCTTTTAAACGACGTTGACTTTAGAAATAAATGTAGATGTAGAATATAGGTCTAAGATCAACAATCTATGTTGTTTACCAATACTGCACGTAATAACATTCAAATTTAAATAAACAAGTGCAGGTATGACTTAATACCGGATATGACTCATATTCGCGGATATGACTTTAAATACCGGATATGTCTTATGTTTTACAAAGTTTTTTTTATAATTTTTTTGATACAAATATCATATACTGAAAGACACTTCTAACGCAACACTTTTTAAAGCGTTTCCCATAGAATGTGTTTGTGATAGCATTCTCGGATTTCACCCACAGGCGGCAGTATCAGTGTTTGGACACCCCACCCCTTTATCTGCCCCTGGACCCCTACTACAACCCTGAAAAAAAATTCAACACTCTAAGGCTTACTATAAGGTACCAAATACAAAACCACCGATGAAATTATATAAAAAAAAATTTTCAACTATCAAAATTATATATATATATAGTTATAATAATCGCCGAAACGACGATTTCCCGTGTTCCACATTGTTTGGCAAATGGACATATAGTAAGTAGGCTTTACACCTTTCTATAACTATAATTTTGATAGTGGAAAATTTTTTTTTTTTATATAATTTCATCGGTGGTTTTGTATTTGGTACCTTATAGTAAGCCTTAGAGTGTTGGATTTTTTTTCAGGGTTGTAGTAGGGGTCCAGGGGCAGATAGGGGTGGGGTGTCCAAACACTGATACTGCCGCCTGTGAAAAATATTTGATACCCATGCATGAAATTCCACACGCTATTAATATGATGCAAGCTACTGTATCCAATATTAGACATCATTATTATATATTGTTAAGTGCAATATCTAATTCTATTGGATGAGTACACAGTACTAACACCTACTAGGCTGTTGGGAGCTCTAGGCACCTAATTAATTTTTACTTCCCGTCGGAGCGTGCTCCCTGAGAAATCACAGGCATCCGCAGAGGATGTAAAGACTTGAGATGGCGCAAAGCAACATAACTTGTACTGCGGACCAGCTGCCGATGTTCTGACTAATGCCGAGGGGAGTGGCACTAAAATAGTAGGCTAATTAAGACGACGAGAATGACAACAACAGTCCTTTCATTATTGTTTCAGATACTGTACATTTAGGTTCTCACTGACCGCCGTACAAAGACCTACTTTTGGCTCAAATTTCATATCTTTGGCTAATACCCCGTGGAAATTGCATGGAGGTAAATTATCACCAGTTTGTGCTTCAAAATTAACTCTTTAAGGGCATGACTGGTGACGTACTGTCCGGGGTCCGTACTCAACAGCTAAAGCTGCATTGTGTGCACTTGCGGGCGGATGGACCATCATTTAACATTGATTAGATACATGAGACGCGCTTTTGCAAGGGATATTGGGATCTGCAATCCAAATTTAAAAATCCTAAAACCAAATAATTCATAAATAACAAATTTATTACTTGTATAATAGTCAGATGGTGAATGTTCATGTTTGCAATATATTTTAAAACAACAATGAATTTTACTAGTTATAAAATAATTCCATGAAAAAGTCAATTGTTCAATTTGATAATATCAAATAAAAACACAATTAAATACATGTAAGGGCTTAACACTATTAAACTTGCTACATAAAAACATTGGGGAAAAGCAAAGTTTATTTAACAATTGGTAGATTCACTTGCTTGGCAGTGAGAGAATTGTACCGAGATCATGGTCGACATATAACCATAGCTAACAGAATAACACAATTAAAGGTGAAGCAATTTCATGCAGTTAACATTCTATCCTAATAAACGTGCCATTATAAATATATTTATCACACACCCGTGACAATTTTGCGACTCCGTAAATATGGTATTGGACGGCCGTGCATATATTTTGACGTGACGTCATTAGCGTTATACAAACATAGTGTAAAGACGCGCTAAATGTTAACGTTATACTATAGGCGCGTCAATGTAAACTTACTCTTATTTCACTTTAAAAGGTCTTTATTTTTGGTATGTGATAAATAGACTAATAAATTCGTGTAAGTTCATTACTGAATTTATTGCACTCGTTGAATAAAATAATATTATGCTCGCCAGAGGCTCGCATAATATAATTTTATTCAACTCGTGCAATAAATTCAGTATTGAACTTACACTCATTCAATATCCTCTATTTAATACTTCAGCTTTACATACAATATAGATAATAGAAATAAGTTTAATGGACGTCTTTTTGTTATAAAAATGTAACAACGAAAAACATTACAGAAATACTTTCAAAAATGTTAGATTGATATATTACAACTGGTATTAATTTTCTTATTTATATGTTATGAAATTTTATTACTAACTTAAATTACTTAAAGTTATAGTTAATTAATGCGTAAATTTATTGCTTTTAAACCAAAGTGGAAAAATATACAAAATCAATAAGCACGATCCAAGATATGAAAACATAATGCTTAACAAGAAATATATATGTATATTACAATATTCAGAATCAAATTTAATGTATATAACATTATACAGTATGAAAACTAAAGATAAGATATTAGGAGATATTATGTTAAAGTCTATAAAATGCAAAAGAACATGTTTTCTAGTATTAACAAAAACATAATAAATAAATTTAAGAAACTACCATGATAAGTAATAATATACCTGCAATTCGAATATAAAAATCCTTAATCCAAATAATTTTTAAATAACAACTTTATTTTTTACTTTAGTTTAATTTTAAACCATTACGTGTTAAGTTTCTGACTGTCTGAATACATATATATAATTCTATATCGAAAAAATTCTGTCTCTGTCTGTATTAATATAAGAATAATGCTAACAAAGGTTTCAATAATAAACCAATGAAAAAATGACCCTTAATCAAGAAATTATAAACCAATGAAAATGCATTTTATCAATTATGAAATTATCGATTTGACCAATCAAAATGGTTCGATTTAGACTGATTAACACGCTAGATGCCAAAAGCCAGCGGCATGTTAATTCCTTTCTTTAAGTCAAACAGATAATCAGATAAGAAAACTTCAAACAAGTACAAATGTTCCTGCAATACAGCTATTGAGAAGCTCCGCGCAAAAAATGCGCTCATTAATACAGCTAGATACCTTACCAAATTATTCCTACGCACAGGTCATGTTATATTCAGATTAAGTACTATTGTTCATTTTTTCTCAATGTTTTGTAAACCTTTTTATTTGCATAATTATACTTATCTTATGCTCGAAAGGTCATATGTTCAATTTAAAAAAATGCTTTCACTGATGCTTACCTGGTAAGGAAAGTAATTCCATCGGATACAAACAAGACTTACAAGACTTGTAAATGTCATGTGACATGACTGTACTGTGTACTGTTTGTGTCACTACTGTAGTCAGTAACATAAGATGATAAAAATATCAAAGTCTGTTTTTTATTATTATAATTGTAACAAATATACAAATAGTAACAAAAGGGACTAATATTATATAATATAGTAATATTACATGCATTTTTTCATGTCAAATTAAAAAAAATGGTTTCTTTCAATACTGAAAGTAGAACACACTCTGGAATGAAAAAATGGAACGAATTTCAAAAAGACCAAATTCAGGAATTTTTGTTTGTTATACACGCGTTTCATGGTGATACAGTATTTATCAATATAATAGAATACTGTTACCTGAATTTTAGGCAGGTATGAGGAAATTCACTAACATCATGTTCGTGCGAGTCAAAGATATAAAAGCTACTTGACATTGGTGATATATAAAAAGCTATTGTTAATTGATTTATTGGGAGATCAATATACTATTTTGTTGAATTGCTTTAAAACCCTCTGTGTTTACATTCATAAAAAAACATTACACCTCATGTTCAAACTGCAGACCAAAGTTTCTGTTGTTAAAATGTCACAGTATTCGGCACAAAACTGAATGCCTTCAAACAAAATGGAATCAACATCTTACAAATCGCGGTCGATTTAAATATTGACGGTAAAAAATGTCAGAAGTGCAATTAGCAATCTGGGCGGTAAAAAAGAAAGGAGCTATATACTGGAAAGAACCTAGGGAAAAGACAATTTCAAAATGATAACACTATAATATAACAAATGGCCTACTTACATTTTTTTGATAAGGTCATTATTTATTACCATAGCGCGACACGAATGGCCATTTCGTTTAGACTAAAACTACTTCTATAAATAGATTTTCGGACTTTCACAATGCATCAAGCTATATATAGCTTTCGAATTACTGTACAGCAGTACTGCTTTCCTGTTCTCATTCATTAATATGACATGCTGCGAATCACCGAAGGGAAAACCAATATAATAGAAATCAGAAGGAGTTCTTGAATCCGAATTTATATTCAGCTGTAAATCGAAAGGATAAATTAATAAAATCCGGGCCCATGGACATAAAAAGATTGTAAACACAAATAGCTCCGCGCCCACATGTTAGGATCAGATAGTTGAAAATTGTAGACAAGGTTTAAGTACTTTTGCAACATTTATCACGATCCTAATTGTGTGTATTCATCTTTGACATATTCATTCATTATTATGTATTTTATGAATGTATATGTATTGCATATTAAATATCAGAGCCGGGAAAGTGTCATCTTTTACCTAAACAGATATAAGTTGTATTCATTGAGTCACAGGGTGAGAAAAATGTGCAGCCTGACCGTGACGCGAACCCGGGACCCTCGGAATACCGTACCGCGGCTCTATCGACTGAGCTATCCGGCTGCTTACACATCATCTCCCCTAAATAGTGAACTGAACCGTGACATACTCCCCTGCTTTATTGAAATTCGTCCTCGAATTTCACAGAGTTATACAGAGCAATGTGAATTAACTCTGAGCTATATATAGTCACGGTCCCCCGTTTGGCGCCAAATGTCACGGTGAAAAAAATGGAATTACAGTCAATCCGGCCCCAAGTTAACACGGCCCCAAGTCAACCCAGCCTCAAAATTGATCACTCCGGTCCCAAAATTGGTCAATCCGGCCCCACAGTATCTATTTGGTCAATGCGGCCCCAAAATTTGTCAGTTCGGCCCCAAAGTCGGTCATTCCGGCCCCAAAATATATATTTTTGAAATAAAACTATTTAAGTCATTTTGTTGAATAAATGAATTGAAATATGTTGTATGATGGAATAAAATGATTTATTATTAATTGAAGATTATTAACTATAGAACAATAGTAAAAAAAATCATGAATTGGCATTAAAGTGTCGGTAAATTTGATTGCGCCGATTAAGACTTTAATACGCAATAGTGATAATAAATATTGTAGAACTATACATTGAATATTATAGAACTATGCATTGAATATTGTAGAACTATACATTGAACATTGTAGAACTATGCATTGAACATTGTAGAAATATGCATTGAACATTGTAGAACTATGCATTAAACATTGTAAAAATGTAAACTATGCATGTGTTGCTTGTTTGTTACTATTGACAGTTTTTATATTAAATAAATAATAAAAGATATCATCGTTAAATTTTTGTTGTTGTTGTTATTTTTTTTATTTCTTAATAAGTGTTCATAATTTAAAGCAAAATAAATAATAAAAATGGGGCCGGGTTAACGAGAAGTAGCATTGGTTTGGGACCGGGTTGACCAATTTGGGGCCGGGCTGACTTGGGGCCGGGTTGACTTGTACCGAAAAAAATGTGCTGCCTGACCGGGACTCGAACTCGGAACCATCGGAATACCGTACCGCGCCTTTACCGAATGAGCTTACACATCTTCTCTCCTAAATAGTGAACTAAGGTGACAATTGTATTCAATCATTCGGTTCTTTCCAGTGATGATTTCGCCGTTTCGGTGTTTTAATTTCAGTTCGTTTAAAAGCGTATGTCATAATGTGAATATTCTTACGGGTTAACCGGAGGGTCTCTGCCAAAAAATATTTTATGTAATAGGGTACATTTAATTTGGCAGTGCATTGAACATGGCGAGCCTCTGTCGTATATCCCCTGTTTTGCGTTTGCAAACAGGTAATTGTTTCATTGTTTATGTGTTGTTATGTATCTTCTCGTTTTAGATAACTGGTATTTTCATGTTAATTGGCAAGGTCACTCAGTGTTGTTAAAAATTTAGTTTTTGTAAACGTATATTTTCATAACATAATTAGCAGTATTACTGCCATACTAGTTTTTAGGTGTCTTTTGTCATATATGACACAAAACCACAATTATTTTTCACCCCCTGGCCCTCATGACAAGGGATACAAGGGTTAAACAAGGTTACAGTGGGATACGGTTAATTTTACATAATTTTTTGTATGACCCACAAATTCATGCAAATTCTATCACCAAAATTATATTTTTTTTTAAATTATACATTTTTTCTCACTAAACATACTACCATATATTATAAGAATGCCCTAGGAGGTATTTAAATGTCCTTTGTGCCTCCCTAGCAGTCCTTTGTGCCCCTAGGAGGTATTTTAAGATTCTTTGTACTTCCCTAGCAGTCCTAAGCGGTCCTGCAACTCATCAAAAACATAAATTCTATCACCAAAATTATATTTTTTTCTTACAATAATACATTTTTATCTATTAACTTACTACCATATATTATAAGAATGTTCTTGGAGGGATTTGAAGGTCCTTTGTGCCTCCCTAGCAGTTGTTAGTGCACCTGAGCAGTCCTTAGCGGTCCGACAACTCTTCAGAAAAACATGAATTTTATCACTTTAATGATATTTTTCCTTAAAATTATACATTTTATCACTAAACATACTACCATGTAATATGAAATTAGGCAAAGCCTATGAACGGGGAAGTCGTTAAAAATTCCTTTTTATTCCTTCCGTTTTAAAGGTGTCATTTGGTATTACATGCACCGCTTCCGTTTTCACTCGGAATACTCGACGATTATCATTTATCCGAAAAGTTGAGATTTGTTCCGTTATCGGAATACCCCGCCTATTATCATTGAGTTACATTGTAAATGGCGGCGTCCGACTAGAACTGACACTGAAAATTTCATTGATAGGTATAGAATTCTATATATTTTTTAATTGTTTTTTTATTTGATTTTCTTTTAAATATACACGTGTAGTCTATAGCCGGGCAAGCCCGTATTATAAGAATGCCCTTACAGGTATTTTAAGGTCCTTTGTGCCTGCCTAGGAAATATTTATAGGTGTTTGTGCCTGCCTAGCAGTCCTTTTCGCACCTGAGCAGTCCTTAGCGGTCCTGCAACTCATCGAAAGCATAAATTCTATCACCAAAATTATATTTTTTTCTTACAATAATACAATTTTGTCTATTAACTTACTACCATATATTATAAGAATGTTCTAGGAGGAATTTGAAGGTCCTTTGTGCCTCCCTAGCAGTTGTTAGTGCACCTGAGCATTCCATAGCGGTCCGACAACTCTTCAAAAACATGAATTTTATCACTATCATGATATTTTTTCTTAAAATAATACATTTTTTGCCATTTAACATACTACCATGTTTTATAAGAATGCCCTTACAAGTATTTTAAGATTCTTTGTGCTTCCTTAGGAAATATTTTAAGGTCCCTAGCAGTCCTTTTCACACCTGAGCAGTCCTTAGCGGTCCGGCAACTTATCGAAAGCATAAATTCTATCACCAAAATTATATTTTTTTCTTACAATAATACATTTTTGTCTATTAACTTTCTACCATATATTATAAGAATGTTCTAGGAGGGATTTGAAGGTCCTTTGTGCCTCCCTAGCAGTTGTTAGTGCACCTGAGCTGTCCTTAGCGGTCCGACAACTCTTAAAAAACATAAATTTTATCACTAAAATGATATTTTTTCTTAAAATAATACATTTTTAGCTCGACTATTCGAAGAATATGAGAGCTATTGTAGTCGCCCCGGCGTCGGCGTCAGCGTCCGCGTCGGCGTCTGCGTTGGTTAAAGTTTTTTGTAAAGTCAAATATCTCAATTATTACTCAAGATAATCAATTGAAACTTACAATACTTATTTATAGTAACAAGGTACATCAGATAGACAAGTTGGATAACTCTGCCTACAATATTGACAGAATTATGCCCCTTTTTAACTTAGAAATTTTGGTTAAAGTTTTTTGTAAAGTCAGATATCTCAATTATTGCTTGAGATATTCAATTGAAACTTACAATACTTATTTATAGTAACAAGGTACATCAGATTGACAAGTTGGATAACTCTGCCTACAATATTGACAGAATTATGCCCCTTTTTAACTTAGAAATTTTGGTTAAAGTTTTTTGTAAAGTCAAATATCTCAATTATTGCTTGAAATATTCAATTCAAACTTACAATACTTATTTATAGTAACAAGGTACATCAGATTGACAAGTTGGATAACTCTGCCTACAATATTGACAGAATTATGCCCCTTTGGAACTTAGAAATTTTGGTTAAAGTTTTTTTGTAAAGTCAAATATCTCAATTATTGCTCAAAATATTCAATTGAAATTTAAAACACTCTTTTATAGTAACAATGTACATCAGTTTGCAAAATTGCATAACTCTGTCTGCAATATTTGCAGAATTGGCCTTTGAAACTTAGAAATTTTGGTTAAAGGTTAAAGGTCTTCAAAGATATTTACTACTTTACACATGCACTTAGGGTCATAATTGGAGGGTCATAATTGTATGTCACTGACCAAGTTCCATAACTCTATCTTGCATTAAGGCTGATTCATATCCCCTTTTCTACTTAGTCTCTTGGTAAATGTTTACATGCAAGTTTTACATATAACTATTAAAGATATTTATTTAAAACTTCACATATGCATTTAGGGTCATAATTGTAGGTCACTGACAAAGATCCATAATTCTATCTTGCATTTAGGCTGATTTTTCTCCCCTTTTTCAACTTAGAAATTCATGGTAAAGTTTTGCTTGTAAGCTGTTATCTCAATAACTACTGAAGGGTTTGTGCCTTTTTTGGGACAATTTTATGCGTTTATAATAATAAAGCAGTGATTTACTTGATAAAACATCTTAATAACAAGCCTTTGTACCTTTTCTGTCAAATTTATGTATTCATAGGTAATTAGTATTATTATACTCAATAAAACACCCTTGTGACATTACCTTCTGAATAGTCAAGCCAATACTGTATAATTAGACTCTCTCTAAGGCCTATAACATGAATTTATAAAAAAAAATTAGCCCTTTTGTGAACTTAAAAAAATTAACATTATCAAGGCTCTTTTACTATCAAACACTTAGAATAGTCGAGCATGCTGTCCTACAGACAGCTCTTGTTGTCATTAAACATACTACCTTGTATTATAAGAATGGCCTAGGAGGTATTTTAAGGTCCTTTGTGCCTCCCTAGCAGTCTTTTGTGTATCTGAGCAGTCCTTAGCGGTCCGACAACTCATAAAATTTTTACCAAAATCATATTTTTTCTTAAAATTAGAATTTTTTTTTCACTAAAAATAATACCAGGTAATATAAGAATGGTCTAGGAGGTATTATAAGGTCCTTTGTGCCTCTTTAGTAGTCCTTTGTGGCTCCTTAGCAGTCCTTAGCGGTCCTTAGCAGTGTTTAGTAGGACCCCATCAAATGTGTTTCTAATATGAAAAAGGCAAAGCCTAAAAGCGAGCTCAATTTTCTTTTACCATAAGATAGTTTAAAATAATCTTTCATTTTTATTTTACATTTTCCGTTTTAAAATTGTTTGGTATTTTATTCACTGCTTCCGTTAATTCTGGTTCCCCTTTTCTATTATGGTTCCAATATAAGTGCGCAGGACACCAGTCTACGCTTCTGTTTTCAATCAGAGTACATCAGCTTTTATCGTTATCTTGTAATTCGAAAAGTTGCGATGTGTCCAATTCGGTACTTCGGACGAAAGTTTTCAAAACCATCACTTAGCAGGTACCCGATACTTGTGAAACTATACAGTATTTTATCGATACCGATACTCCATATTTTAAGCGTTTGAGCAGCATTATTCATTATGTATTCATTATTTCCATTGTTTTATTATCAAATCAAAGTAATTTTCAAGCTTCTTTGTGATGTTAATTATATTCCATATTATCCCTTTTAGTTTTAAGTTTAACATGTAGACTATTAAAATAAAATTCAGTAAATGAAAATGTAATAGGTTATGAAATAAAATATTCTGAGACCTTGGATTTCAACATGTCAATGATATTATGAAATCTGAATGAAAACTAACAGAAAATCATGACCAGAGAGCTTGACATGTTGATATTAACAACGACATGCCAGAGATCTGCTGAGAATTTGACAGGGTCCTGGGCCCACTTGTTCATAAAGTTATACGCCATTTTGACCAAAGTCTTGATCATAGATATGTCCTTAAAACACAATTCTTTTTCACCAAAAATTATAAGGCATATGTCTTATTCTCATCAATTTGTGCCTTCCCATCGTTTTGTGACCTTAATAAATGTGGTTGCAAACAAAAAATCTTATAAATCAATACAGAACCAAGTTTTATTTGCATTAAAAATTTAACCTGTCAGACGTTTGTTTATTGCAGAAACTTTAATATTTTGGCCATTAAAGCCCCTAACTTTCATGGTGTGAGAAGTACAAATTGATTGTTTACCCAGACCCTATATGTCTAAATCCCAGATACCATGACTAATTGTAGAACGGTTTAAAAGTCAGACATAAATGTGCCTATAATGACACAGAATCAGTTAGCAATTTATACATATTCAAAGTAACTAGAGATAAATAAATTACAGATACTCAAACAATAATAACTAATTGCCGATTTTGATGGCGCTAATAAGAGGAGAATTAACTTAATGAAAAGGCATCAAATTAAGGTACTAGTATATTATGACAGTGTTATAGAAAACATGCTTTGCAAATTTTATGATATAATTGCATCAAAAATTTTATAGGCATGTTGTTGCTGTTGTATATCCTGGCAAGACTATTCAAGCTATCAATTTATAATTTAGAATATGTTTATATGTAATGTGATATTAGGCAAAGCCTATTAATGAGGAAGTCGGTTAAAATAATAGTTTATTTTTTATTTTACATTTTCTGTTTTAAAAGTTGCATTCCATATTTCTTTTTTCACTCGGAATACTCCATGATTATTATAAATCTTATGTGAAAAGTTGCGATTGTTCCGTTATGTGAACACCCCGACTATCATCTTTAAGTAACATTGAAATTTGCAGCGCCCATCTAGATATGACACTTAAAAATTTCACCAATTGGTATAGAAATGTATAAATATTTCATTGTTTTTTTATTTGATTTCCTTTTAAATATGCACGTGTAGTCTATAGCCAAACAGCTGAGCCGCTCTTTGTGTAATAATACGAAGCCGTGAAAATTTACATTAAATTGTTGGTTCTATGTAATAAAATAAAAACAAATACACCCGTCTTTCAGGGTAAGTATAAGTGCATTTAAGCAACCAAGGTGTTATTTCAGCTCTTGGGTTGCTAAAAAGCACCATTTCTGTGTGAGACGCGTTATTTTTTTAATGCCACCGGGTAAGCTGTAAATTGTTGTTAGTTACAGTTTGTTTTTTTTTAAACTGAGATATAGTAATGCACATTTGATACATGTAACACCGATAAGAATGAATTTTATTGTTGTATATCAGTAGTGTATTTTGTATTTCAATAATAATTATATTATTTCATATATTTCAGTTGTAAATAACCTAAGTCCAACTACCATCGTATCTGTGAGAAACAACACAACAGAAGCGAAAAAACCAGAGAAGGTAATGTAATGTTCATTATTTTAACATTACAGGATAATGGCTTGATCATGTAATGCCATAGCATCCCATAGCCAATCAACCAGCATGCTCTATGTTCATTCCCAACAGACAGTGTGGTTACTAGAGTGCAGCACTTCATTTAACGCACTGTGCATGTATGATTTAACTCTGACAACTTTTCAATAGCAAGGTCTCCAAACTAATGTCTATGATACAATCTTAATCGTATGTGGTGCTTATAATGACTTTTATTAACTTTGATCTATATTTTGATACAATCTAAATTGACTCAGTTATTTGAAATTGATATAAATCTCTGTTTAATTTTTATAACCATATTACTTTTGCAATATCTTGTTGTTTTTAGACAAAATTTGGCCCACTACATGATGATGACAGAATCTTTCAGAATATATACGGTCGCCATGACTTTAAGCTTAAAGCATCTATGCAGAGGGTTGGTATTTATATTTTTTTTAAGTAATTACAATATGATAATTCATATATGTAGAGGATTTTGAATGATATAGATATGAATGTACATGTATAGGTTCATTACTGAATATTACTTTTTCCAACAATTTTTTTTTTTTTTTTTTTTTATAGAAATTGTTTATCTATCCACTAAACAGTTCTGAAATATTTATATGAAGAAATTGATAGTTTCTTGTCAATTGTGCACATTTTAATACTTTTTTCCCTAATAGTTCAATATGTGAGATAGATCCAGGAAGACTATGATAATGTAAATACCCACGGGTACAGGACGGTCATATCTTATTTATACCCTTGTGATATTTGCTGATATATAATGATGCTGTCTGTAGGGAGTTTGGTACAAGACAAAAGAGATTGTAGAGAAAGGGGCTGACTGGATCCTCAAAGAAATTGTAACCTCCGGTTTGAGAGGTCGGGGAGGCGCAGGTTTTCCAACAGGCATGAAATGGGGCTTTATGAACAAACCAAGTGATGGAAGGTAATTTATCTGCAAAAAGTAATGAAAAAATCTTTTAATGAGAATATAAAAATCTACATATATGTCTTAATATACATTCCTTTTTTTGTGTTTAAAATTATCAAAACAATTTCTTGTTAGGGTATATACTAAAAAAAACCCCCAAAAAACCATTGCAATGAATATTGATTACTTAAATGGAAGACTGTCAAAACCGTTGATCATTTTTTCGGAAACTTTAAAAATATGTTTTGATTGAATATTGCACTGTGCAGACCATGATCAAAGAAACGGCAAAGAAATGCCCACTGATCTTCTTTTGCACTGCTTATATGCCAGGAAGATTTAATTGCCACCAGCAGGGTAAACAGAATTGGGAATTTTTTGGACAGTTTTCAATTTTGATATTATCAGTAATATATTGCACTAGTTATATGGGAAGATTTAATTGCTGCCAGCAGGGTAAATGGAATGGAGAATAATTTCTTTTCGACAGTTTTCAATTAAGATTAACAGTAATATATTGCACTGGTTATATGGGAATATTTTATTGCTGCCAGCAGGGTAAATGCTTTAGATATGAAAATTAACAAAAAACTGAACAAATGTTTTCAGACCGAAATACTTATGTGTAAATGCGGATGAGAGTGAACCTGGTACGTGTAAAGATAGAGAGATAATGAGGCACGATCCTCATACCCTCCTCGAGGGCTGCCTCGTCGCCGGAGCTGCCATGGGTGCTAGAGCTGGTATGTTATGTCTTGAATCATTAATTTATTTTGGGAGTTTTCATTGATTTGAAAGCTCACGAAAACTACTTGAGTTGCCATTCATTGCTGTAGGTACGAATTCTGCCAAGGGCATTGGATTCTTTCATGTGAGGAAGCTATCCAGCTAGCGTACAGAATATCGGTGGTTCTACTCATGTACCCGTTGGTGCCAGAAATAATACACAAATAGGCACCTGAGGTCTTCCTCCACCAGTAAAACTGGGTAGTCACATATGACCTATACTGTCTTGGTGTGATGTAAAACCTGTGGAAAAAAAGGAAAAAAGATATTTTATCTTATCTGATACGGCATCTTTCCAGAATTACAAATTATTCTCAAAATTAAATCTGTAAAGCTCTATTGCCTTGGATCTTGTTTGATATTTTCACACCTAAAAGCTGTTTGTAACTTTATTTGATGTATTAGGGATTTGTATTTAGAAAGGGTTAACATATATGACTGTGTTGTATATAATTTCATCATTCTGATTTTGATCATGTTTAAGAGGTTTGTGTATTCTGAATATTAAATTTTAAAACCTTGTCAAACTTATTATAGAATATAGTTTTCTTGCTTTGAATATGGCATTGTCTGTTATTGATCCAAAAGATTTTACAATATCTGCAAGAAAAGTTACTCAAAGAAAATTAAGTATCTACAAGAAGGTAACTCAATGAAAATTAAGTTTCTGCAAGAAAGTTTGATATCTGCAAGAAAGCAACTCTATGAAAATTATGTAACTGCAAAAAAGTTACTTAACAAAAATTAAGTATTTGCAAGAAAGTTACTCAATGAAATTAAGTGTCTGCAAGAAAGTTAAATATTTGCAAGAAAGTAACTCAATGAAAATTAAGTAGCTGCAAGAAAGTTACCTAACAAAAATTATGTATCTGGAAGAAAGTGACTCAATGAAAATTCAGTTTTGGAAGAAATTTTACTTAAAGAGAAGAAAATTAAGTACCAGCAAGAAAGTAACTCAATGAAAATAAAGTTACCTACAAGGTAGTTACTCAATGAAAATTAAGTATCTGCAAGAAAATAACTCGATGAAAATGTATGCTGATAATTTTTTTTACTATTTTACAATATTTGAAAGCTTTATGTTTTGCTTTTCTGTTTTATTTCAGCTTATATTTATATCAGAGGAGAATTCTATAATGAGGCATCAACCTTACAGATTGCAGTAAAAGAGGTAGGCATAGAAATTATTTTCTATTATACTTGCTGCTGCATGAATTATAAATAGTGATATTATGTTGTTCCCAAAATATTATGGTAGATTTTCTTAAAAGAATTCTACAATACAATATCTCTGTAATTTAACACATGAATATTGTTTAATAACATAATAAAGTGTCTCTGAACAAACATTGTCCTGTTTCAAGTGGGGTGTCCACAGTTAAGCGAGGATTTTGTGCATGCCTTATTCTTCTTGCCCAGGGTTTTGACCATACCTTTATTGTGAATTTCAGCAATTGAATAAATGCAAAGAATCACTGTGTAGCATGGCATCTTCAAACATATAAGCACCATTACAGTCAAAAAAAGCCCTTATCTAATTTGTTATTCAATAATATTGTTTCTGTAATTTTCATTTGGGAATTTTTTCCTGTGGATTGCGAAAATATTACACTGTTGTCCATTGGGGCCCAAATATATGCTATAAAATAAGCCCAATAAACTCCAGGTGCGTCTTGATACGGTATAAGTACTTTTTCTGCAGGAACTTTATTTCTGCTATTTCTGCGGTTTAAAACAACACGGCAGATTTAAAAACGCAGAAAATTAAGCCTTTCCCTATGTCTACATGTATGTCAACTACCTGTTTTGTATAATTACATTACCATGTACCGTTATCAGCTTTTGTAGATGGGAATTTTTCTTTATGCATACATCCTGAATAATATGTTAGAAAAAGTTACTTAACTTGTACTTTTTGTTAAAATAAATATCATGTTTGTAAGATGTTCGTTCAGCCAAAGCTTGATTTATTTTAAAATAAAACTATTATAGTTTGACGGGTGCAATAAACATACCCTTTTGTATTTGTACAATATTTTGTGTCTACGTGCGATTTTACCATTGTTTGTTTTTCACACTTCATATTTATACAAACGCAGTATTACAGTTAATTGATGTATTTGCATGTTGTTAATTTTGTTTATTAACGTTTATATACCGATACATGGTGATTACGATGAACACACATTATAAGTCGTCTGCATGTTTATCGGAAGTAATGTTCATGTTACATAAACATATCATCAAATGTTATCTGTTTGTATCGGTTAATTTTGTAAAAAAATATCAAAATTAAAAGGCAGAAATAAAAATCATCAATGCAAAAATGATGACACCAGAGAAATAAGATACACAGAAATTTAAAACCCCTTATTTTAACAAAAATCGCAGAATATTAAGCCCACAGAAATAAGTACTTATAAGGTAATTGTGATTGAATATGGGAATACCACTTTGCATAATCAACTCGAGCAATACAAACCATCAGAATGGCACACTGGTTTAATATTCCCTATGTTTTACAGGCCTATGACGCAGGTTTAATAGGAAAGAATGCATGTGGAACTGGATATGATTTTGACATTTACGTCCATAGGGGAGCTGGTGCCTACATTTGTGGAGAAGAAACGGTTAGATTTTTTCTTCTTTTTTAACACGTGATATTAAATTATTGATTCATTTATTTTTTGACCACAATTATATCCGATATAATTGCTGTAAGTTTGATTTGAAAAGAAAAATATTTTTTTATCTTAACTTAGTTAAAGGTCAAGGTTTTATGTATACTGCATACAAAAAAGCATCTATCTTCTATAGTACACTCTTAAAAATTCTTTAAAAAATATCCATGGCAGATATATAGCAACTGTTGTTAAACTGGTTAAACAAAAATTATTGTGAGAAGTAACTGTTATTTCATAAGAAATTAAAAAAATCTGAAATATTTTGCTGTTACTTTAAATGGGTTGCATTTCTTGAGCAAAACATTATTACTATGTGCTTTTCCCTTTAATTTGAAGCACTTACTAGGCAAAAACTAAGTGTTTTATATTTGTAACATTTCACAATATTTCTATATTACAGGCATTGATAGAATCTCTGGAAGGAAAACAGGGAAAACCGAGACTAAAGCCTCCATTTCCAGCTGAAGTTGGCTTGTTTGGTTGCCCATCAACAGTATCTAACGTTGAAACAGTTGCCGTAGCCCCTGTATGTATATATATATAACTTATCTCTGATGCTATAGAATGGCACCATCTTGTTAGCTCAATAGGTATAGTGTTGGACTCTGACTTGGGAAATCCCAGTTTGATTCCTGGAAGGTGCAGGTCACTTGAATTGTGATTGATCATGATATCCTTTGATTTGCACTGTACCTGTGCTCTGGCATGTACAAAGGTTCCTTGCAAAAGTGAAGGCAGCCAGTACTGGTAAACTGCTTGACAGTCTGTCCAGGAAAGATGATGTGGCTGAGCTGTGCTCTTGTAGATGAAGTAGCTTACTGCTGTGATCCAGAGTGTAAACCACTTAAACTATCAACACCACCACCATGCTATAGAATGCAATGTTGACCAATATTTGACAGCTCTGCTCTTGTTTCAAACATTTATCTTCAAACAGTAATAGTATAGTAAATAAATGATTTAACAAAGTGATGCTGAAAACCAACATGTTCTAACTGCTTTCTGTAGAAAATCTGATCCCCTAAGGCTGCTAAATTTTGATGAGATTCAAAAGTGCAGATTCAAAAGTGCACTGTATGATGAGGCCTCTATCCAAAACATAAATTACAGGAAACATGTTATAAGATGAAATGATAAATATCTGTAATGGAGTTGCCTATCTTTATATCTGGATGCAAACATTTATTGTTGTTAGAGAGAATTCAAAACAAATGTTTTTACTGAAAAGTGAACAGTGCATACTTATAAATTAAAATTATGTACTTTATTTTATATGTAAATCTGCCTTTATATAAGACAGTGTTGTAATTGCTAGTTTGTACTTATATGAATGTATATTATCAAAGCAAGAGGAAGCATGGTGGTAAATGTGTCTCTTAACCCAGGGATCATGAGTTTGAGACTTATTGGGGTCACACCTTGTTTCCTCATTAGACACCAACACTGGTTGGCCCATAAAGCTGGCTGTAGAGTCATCCAGAAAATCTGCAATCCTTGTTTTATAATCCAGCTAAATTCATATACTTATATTTCAGGCTATTTGTAGAAGGGGTGGTGACTGGTTTGCATCATTTGGAAGAGACAGAAATAGGGGGACAAAGGTAGTATTTTTTTTTAAATATACTCTAGTCAACTTTGTTTCAGTATAAGGTCATTGCCTATAACCTTTTTTTTGGCCATATTTTTTTTAATTAATTATGATGAAAAATTTAAAAGTAAAGAAGAATTTTTTGTGTGTGTGATTTCTTTACATGTCCAATTTGATGGAGGAGTATGCAAAATTTCAGATAGTTTGCTCACTTGGGTTTTAAAAAGATTTTTTGTGTGCAATTGTCCATAAATTGACCAATGCTCTCTTGTATTTTGTTTTGTCTTAAAAAGTTTCAAATCATGTAATTGATCAGCTAATAAAAAATATTTACTACTAGATCAAATTATTTTTAAATTGGTTACATTAAGTTATTTTGTAATTATTATTTAGTAATTGAAGACAGCTGTTTCACATTATATTTACTGTCAACTTAATGCAATAACTGATTCACTCTTATTACATTTAGAAGGACTTAACCTGTTACTAAATTAAGGTGATGTCCTTCTAAATTGAATAGGACTTAACTCCTAGAAAGTGACAGACAAAAGGAGCCTAGGTAACAAACAAGTTGAACCTTTCCACTTGGTTATTAACGTGACAAGAACCTAGAGGAAATTATTTTTTACCTCCCTTGCAAATCTGAAGTGGATAAACTCTGTTTGTTTTTGGGTTTTACGTCACATCGACACAGTATAGGTCATATCGCGACTTTCCAGCTTTACTGGTGGAGGAAGACCTCAGGTACCCTTTCGTGCAGTATTTCAGGCACGAACGGGCAACTGAGTAAGAACCATGGATGTTCCGTAAGCTAGCTGGAGGATAAACTCTGTAACATAACTAGTAAGCAGACAGTACGCTAGCATGGTACTCAGACTATGATGTGTTTAAACAAGATTATCAAATAATAATTTTTTGATAATCTCTCATGCAATAAGGTGACAAAATGTGTTTTTTTTTCAGTTGTTCAACATTTCTGGTCAAGTAAATAACCCATGCACCGTTGAGGAGGAGATGTCTATTCCACTACGTGAACTTATTGAACGACACGCTGGCGGCGTAATTGGTGGCTGGGACAACCTCAAAGCTGTCATTCCAGGCGGATCCTCAACTCCTATTATACCTAAATCGTAAGTCTTGTTCGCTCATCTGTTATCATTATCTGTACAGCTCTTCATATATAAATGATATTTTGTTGACTGCATTCTTCTTTACTTAATAAAAAATAACTGCCAAATCTTGACTCCAGTTTTATTCAGACAGATATAAAATTGCAGACAATTTAACATTTTCCAGTATTTATGATCAAGATCTCATCCAATAATCTTAAGGAATTATTGATTTTTATATGCGTGATTTTAGGAAAAAAAATCTAGTGCATATATCATGTAATAATGCACTTGTTTCCCCTATCTGTTTGATAGGGGAATGGTGTGAAGCCTGTTAGATATAGTTTTAATCAGTAGTAATTCTGAAAATTTCTAATTACAATACAAAACAAAGTAAGCCAAGTATATTCCAAAGAAATATTCCGAATTTGCCGAAAGATTTTAAAAACGTCTTGAAATATTTGAAACTAGGAACAACATTCAGGTGCGGTTAACTGAAATTTCCTATTTCTTTTTATTTTTCAGTGTATGTGATGATGTATTAATGGACTTTGATGCTCTGATCGCAGCACAGACAGGTCTTGGAACAGCCGCTGTTACAGTAATTAATAATCAAGCAGACATTATCAGATGTATAGCTCGGCTTGCTCACTTTTATAAACACGAAAGCTGTGGCCAGGTATGTTACTATGGTAATATTAACCCTTTACCTACTGAATGTTTGTAATGGTTTTGCCCACCTATGAATTTGGAACAGTCCATTTCAAGCTTAAGGGGTTTTCAGAAGCAAAATACAAAAATTGGGGTACCAACAGTATAGAGCTTGTAGGCAAACTTGTCATCTTTGGTTCCAGCAAGTTAAGTGTTGACTGAGACGGGTTAAGAGAAATGGAATATTAGTCATAAAAATTCTTGACAGGTTATGTAGGCCTATATAAATGCCTGTCTGAACCACTAGCCTAGGGTTGTATTGCAAACAACCGTTTAGATACAGTCATATAACCTGTCAAGAATATTTATATCAAATTAATAATACAGCAAACTTCTTTGTGAGAAATAAGAGAGATTTTTAAAAATTGACAGCAAATGTGTATATAGAACTATATAAACGTCACGCTTATCCAATGAAAAATGACGTTACAAATGTGCAGTATTATAATTACTTTTTAGCTCACCTGTCACAAAGTGACAGGGTGAGCTTTTGTGATCGCTTTTCGTCCGGCGTCTGTCCGTCATCCGTCCGTAAATTTTTACTTTAAATGACATCTCCTCATAAACCACTAAGCCAATTTCATCCAAACTTCACAGGAATGTTCCTTTGGTGGTCACCTTTAAAAATTGTTCAAAGAATTTAATTCCATGCAGAACTCTGGTTGCCATGGCAACGGAAAGAAAAAACTTTAAATATCTTCTTTTAAAAAACCATAAGAGCTAGAGCTTAGATATTTGGCATGAAACATCTTCTAGTGAGTGATTGGCCCCGCCCCGGGGGGTCATTGATTTTCCCTATATGCATATAGTAAAAACTTAAAAAATCTTCTTTTAAAGAACCCAAAGAGCTAGAGCTAAGATACTTAGCATGAAACATGTTCTAATGGGTGTCTACCAAGTTTGTTCAAATAAAAGCCCTGGGGTCAAAATTGGCCCCGCCCCGGGGGGGGTCATTGATTTTCCCTATATGCATATAGTAAAAACTTAAAAAATCTTCTTTTTAAGAACTCAAAGAGCTATGGCTAAGATATTGAGCATGAAACATGTTCTAATAGGTGTCTACCAAGTTTGTTCAAATAAAAGCCCTGGGGTCAAAATTGGCACTGCCCCAGGGGGTCATTGATTTTCCCTATATGCATATAGTAAAAACTTAAAAAATCTTCTTTTAAAGAACCAAAAGAGTTAGAGCTAAGATAGATATTTAGCATCAAACATGTTCTAATAAGTGTCTACCAAGTTTGTTCAAATAAAAGCCCTGGGGTCAAAATTGGCCCTGCCCCAGGGGGGGGGGGTCATTGATTTTCCCTATATGCATATAGTTAAATTTTAAAATTCTCTTTTAAAGAACTCAAAGAGCTATGGCTAAGATATTTAGCATCAAACATGTTCTAATATGTGTACCAAGTTTGTTCAAATAAAAGCCCTGGGGTCAAAATTGGCCCCGCCCCGGGGGTCATTGATTTTCCTTATATGTGTATTGAAAAAACCCAAATAGCTAGAGTTAAAATATAAAGCATGAAACATCTTTTAGTGAGTGTCTTCAAAGTTTGTTCAAATAAAAGACCTGGGGTCAAAATTGGCCCCGCCCGGGGGTCATTGATTTTCTTTATATGTGTATAGCAAAAACTTTAAATCTTCTTTGAAAAAACCCAAATAGCTAGAGTTTAGATATTAAGCATGAAACATCTTCTAGTAAGTGTCTACAAAGTTTGTTCAAATAAAAGCCCTGGGGTCAAAACTGGCCCGGCCCCAGGGGTGTCATTGTTTTTAACTATATGTGTATAGTAAAAACTTAAAAAAAAATTTTCTTTTTAAAAGCCCAATGAGCTAGAGGTTAGATGTTTAACATGAAACATCTTTATGGGTGTCTACCAAGGTTGTGCAAATGAAAGCCCTTGGGTTAAATTGGCCCTGCAACGTTCGGGGAGGGGGGGGCTTGGGGGGCCTATATACAGGTGAGCGACCTCAGGGCCATCATGGCCCTCTTGTTTATTAGCTCACCTGTCACAAAGTGACCGCTTTCGTCCAGCATCCGTCCTTCGTCTGTCCGTAAACTTTTACTATAAATGACATCTCCTCATAAACCACTGAGCCAATTTCATCCAAAATTCACAAGAATGTTCTTCTGGTGGTCATCTTTGAAAATTGTTTAAAGAATTTAATTCCATGCAGAACTCTGGTTACCATGGCAACGGAAAGAAAAAACTTTAAATATCCTCTTTTAAAAAACCTTGAGAGCTAGAGCTTAGATATTTGGCATGAAGCATCTTCTAGTGAGTGTCTACCAAGTTTGTTCAAATAAAAGCCCTGGGGTCAAAATTGGCCCCGTCCAGGGGGTCATTGATTTTCCTTATATACATAAAGTTAAAACTTAAAAAAAAATTCTTATAAAGAACCAAAAGAGATAGAGCTAAGATGTTTAGCATGAAACATGTTCTAATGAGTGTCAACCAAGTTTGTTCAAATAAAAGCCCTGGGGTCACAATTGGCCCCACCCTAGGGTGTTATTGATTTTCCCTATATGCATATAGTAAAAACTTAAAAAATCATCTTTTAAAGAACTCAAAGGGCTAGAGCTAAGATATTTAGCATGAAACATGTTCTAATGGGTGTCTACCAAATCCAAATAGCTAGAATTTAGATATCAAGCATGAAACATCTTCTAGTAAGTGTCTACAAAGTTTGTTCAAATAAAAGCCCTTGGTTCAAAACTGGCCCCGCCCCTGGGGTGTCAATGTTTTTAACTATCTTTGTATAGTAAAAACATAAAAATCTTCTCTTAAAAAACCCAATTAGCTAGAGCTTAGATATTTAGCATGAAACGTCTTCTAATGTTTGTCTACCAAGTTTGTTCAAATAAAAGCCCTTGGGTTAAAATTGGCCCTGGCAGGGGTGGGAGGGGATGGGGGGCTGGTCATTGTTTTACATTATATGTGTGTAGTAAAAACTAAACATCATGAAACATATTCTAATGGGTGTCTTCCAAATTTGTTCAAATAAAAGCCCTGGGGTTTAAACTGGCCCCGCAACGGGGGCCTATATAAAGGTGAGCAACCTCAGGGCCATTATGGCCCTCTTGTTCATAAAAATGGACATAAACTTTTAATAGTATCAATAGATATGGGAAAAAAATCATTTGAAATGAAAAGATTACTTTAATTTGTTAATAATTTAACAGATTTATTAATTTTTGAAGGCATTTAAAAAAAATGTAAACAAGTTAAGAGTATTATACAGTTCATTTAGTTAGATCCATTTGTTAAGAGTTCAGTTAGCCAGGACAAATTTTTGATTAACTGTTATATCCTCCGAACAATTTGATATATGATGTCATTTTAATTGCCAATCTGTCAGATAAATTTGATATCTGATAATATATAAGGTACAGTTATAATGCAAAAATTGTAATTTAGACATATACAGAATATGTCCGATGAATTTGATGCCAGATAATGTTAAAGGCACACTTATTCGATAACTATTGCAGTTTAGACACATACAGAAAATATTCCCTGCTAAAGATGAAATATTTAATGTTTTGCAGTGCACGCCATGTAGAGAAGGCTGTAATTGGATGTTGACTATGATGAATAGATTTGGTAAGTTTGTTTTTTATCTTGTTTAAACAAATATCTGTAAGCCTTTAAGCAATTCTTTAGACCAAACTTTATTTTAGCTCCTCGTTGAGTAAAAAACCCAACAATAACAACATTCCTTTCTATACAAGACAAAAACTAAAATAATTAATCGGGGACAGATTTCTTTACTTGAATAGAACATTATATTGTTATATATTATTTTCACTTTGACTGGAAATCATGGTTCATTGGCTTTTTTGCAAACCTTTCATTTTATGGCATATTCAAAAATACATATACACTATATATGTTGTACATACATAAAAGAAACAAGAAAAACAACTGCCAGTTATATATATAAGTAATTTACCTCAGTAAACTGCGAGTTTATTAGAAGGGAGGCAACCTTGGTGTGTCATCATGTTCATATTTATACCCCCAAAAACGAAGTTTGGGGGGGTATATAGGAGTCACCCGGTGGTCGGTCGGTCGGGCGGTCGGTCGGTCGGTCCAGACGTCCGTTGCATTTTCCTTGTCCGGAGCATAACTTTAAAACTAATGCTTGGAATTAAATATAACTACACACAATGGTCAAGCACATTGAGAGGAAGTGCAGTGCACAAGAACCATAACTCTATCTTGATTAATTACAGAGTTATTGCCCTTTGTTACTTTTCCTTGTCCGGGGCATAACTTGAAAACTACTGGTTGGAATTCAAAACAACTTCACACAATTGTCAAACACAATAAGGGGAAGTGCAGTGCATAAGAACCATAACTCTATCTAAAGTAATTACAGAGTTATTGCCCTTTGTTACTTTTCCATTGCTTTTTTTTTGTCCGTTGCATTTACCTTGTCCGGAGCATAACTTGAAGACTAATGTTTGGAATTCAATATAACTACATACAATGGTCAAGCACATTGAGAGGAAGTGCAGTGCACAAGAAACATAACTCTATCTTGACTAATTACAGAGTTATTGCCCTTTGTTACTTTTCCTTGTCCGGGGCATAACTTGAAAACTACTGGTTGGAATTCAAAACAATTTCACACAATTGTCAAACACAATAAGGGGAAGTGCAGTGCACAAGAACCATAACTCTATTTAAAGTAATTACAGAGTTATTGCCCTTTGTTACTTTTCCATTGCTTTTTTGTCCGGAGCATAACTTGAAGACTAATGGTTGGAATTCAATATAACTTCATACAATGGTCAAGCACATTGAGAGGAAGTGCAGTGCACAAGAACCATAACTCCATCTTGACTAATTACAGAGTTACTGCCCTTTGTTAATTTTCCTTGTCCATAGCATGACTTGAAAACTACTGGTTGGAATTCAAAACAACTTCATACAATGGTCAAGCACAATAAGGGGAAGTGCAGTGCACAAGAACCATAACTCCATCTTGACTAATTACAGAGTTATTGCCCTTTGTTACTTTTCCATTGCTTTTTTGTCCGGAGCATAACTTGAAGACTAATGGTTGGAATTCAATATAATTTCAGACAATGGTCAAGCACATTGAGAGGAAGTGCAGTGCACAAGAACCATAACTCCATCTTGACTAATTACTGAGTTATTGCCCTTTGTTACTTTTCCTTGTCCAGAGCATAACTTGAAAACTACTGTTTGGAATTCAGTACAACTTCATACAGTCGTCAAGGACATTAAAAGGAAGTACAGTGCACAAGAGCCATAACTCCATTTTGACAAAATACAGAGTTACTGCCCTTCGATACTTTTCCTTGTCCTGAGCATAACTTAAAACATACTGGTTGGAATTCAAAACAACTTCATACAATGTTCAAGCACAAAAAGAGGAAGTGCAGTGCACAAGAACTATAACTCTATCTTCAGTTTTTATAGAGTTTTTGCCCTTTGTTCCTTTTCTTTGTCTTTCTGGACTTATTACAGAGTAATTCAATTAAACTTCATCAATGGCCAACCACATTGAAAGGAAATGCAACATACAAGAACCACAACTATCTTTAATTGCCAACAACCATAACTCTATATTTCAATTCTTTTACAAGGTTATTCTGTTACTAGTAACATCCTCATTTCCGAAGCAGTCTCGTGGGGGTATTAATCACATTTAGTGATAGTTCTAGTTTATACTAGTTATCTCCCTTTACAATTAAAGTGTCTTCTTTTAAAAATTTTATTTTGAGTTTATTTCCATCATGAAATTATGTATAAAAACTTATAAACCCACCCATTCCCTCTCGTAATATTTTCCTATACATAAATAAAAAGTCACACAAAATATTGGCACGCCAGTAGGGACTCAAACCAGTGGTCTATGAATAACTGGTTCAGTATGCTTACCACTACACCACAGCGGCCATTGCGATTTTTTTGTGCTAATTAACCTGTTTCAGGTATTTTGATACAACATTTATATAAATATTTAATATTCCAAAGATAGGTTTTGTCAAATACAAATATAAATTAGGTTAAACTTTTATACGTTTATTTCTGTAAGAGCTTTCATTGCTTGAACCTCTCATTGCAACAGTAAAGTTAAAAATATTTTTGAGCCGCGCCATGACAAAACCAACTAGCGGGTTTGCAACCAGCATGGATTCCTCGTAGGCTGATCAGGATCCACGCTTTTCACTATCAGTTTCTCTACTTGTAATAGGGTTTGTAGGAAACCGCATGGATCCTGATCAGACTGTGCTGATGCCCAGACTGGTCTGGATCCATGCTGGTCGCAAATGCATTATGTTGGTTTTGTCTTGGCACAGCTCATTTATATATATACTTGCAATAACAAATGAGATGGTAATTTATATATATTTTACAGTTGATGGTAATGGTAGGACAGATGAGATAGATATGTTATGGGAGATTAGTAAACAGATTGAAGGTCACACAATTTGTGCTCTAGGTGACGGCGCAGCATGGCCAGTACAGGTATATATATATATATATATATATATATATAGTTCTAGCTTACCATGTTTTCATATTGTAAGTAACAGTGAAATAACACAAGGCATTGATTTCCACCATATTCACCAGTATTCAGACACTATGAGAGTGTATATGTAGCCGAGCATAGATATTTGGTGATTGCTAGTGACTGGGAATGACCATCTACGATCGAAAAATTAAACAGGTGCTTAATTTCTTCATTTATTACGAATTGATAATACAGCAAATTTTCTTATCTAGAGAAAAAAAGTGATATTTCTTCATAAATTGACGGCAGACGTGTATATAGAACTATATAAACGTCACGATTATCCTCACTTTACAAACATGCAGTATTATAAAATATTCACATGTCTCAAATTTGAGGATCTATTTATTAAAAATAGTGTGAATTAACATGATATATCATTTGGAACAGTCCATTTTAAAAATGTTTTTTAACTTCTTGATATTTCAGGGATTAATTTGTCATTTCTTGATATTTCAGGGATTAATTCGTCATTTCCGGCCAGAGATTGAGGAGAGAATGGCAATGTACCAGAAGAAGGTGGCTTCAGCTTAACCTACCTTAACTTTATTATATTCGATGACAGTTTCGCTTATACAAAGTTTTGTACAAGACTATTTATTGATTAATAAATCTTAGAACAGTGACTATCAGAAACATAGGAAAGGCTAGGTTATCCTTTGTGTTATATATTATAATTAAAATATCTGTGTTTTTAAGGATAAAAAGTGTGACCATGTTTCAGCATATATATTGAATTGAATTGACAAAGGCAGTTTAAAGATATTGGAAGACAAAATATACATAAATGTACAATTAATTTACATTCTAACTTAAGAACAATTTACAGGAAAATAAATAATAGGTTTATTCAGTAGTTTAAAACGGTGAAACATTCAGATTAAACACAAAGTAATTTCTCATTTTTCTGATAATAATTTTTTTTTTTGTAAAAAAAAGTGAAACGGAGGAAAATATTGTGATAGGGATATTAGAAATTATCTGTTACAACAAACAAATGTAGTGATTTTTATTACCAAAAATGAGACAATGTTTGTTTTATAAAAAAAAATATCTTGACTAGTTTCGAGATGATGAAGATTTTCACATTTTGTTGTTTTTAAATGAATTGAATGAAAATAAAGATGAAAAAGACATGTTTTGTTCTTTTTTATTTTATATTGGGTCTTGAGAAAATAAGCATTGATTAAAGGAGGTCCAAATAATAAATTTTGAAGTTCTTTCTTAAATCAACTGGTACACTTAAATTTGAAACCAAACAATAGATGACATATAAATACACTGTATTGAAAATAGAGATTCATTTATTCCAGATTTTATACATTAGGAATTATATATACCAACATGATCAATGAAGCTCCTTATGTTAAACTAGAACTATCACTAAATGTGATTAATACCCCCACAAGACTGCTTCAGAAATGAGGATGTTACTAGTAACAGAATACCTTGTAAAAGAATTGAAATATAGTTATGGTTGTGGGCAATTAAAGATAGTTGTGGCTCTTATATGTTGCATTTCCTTTCAATGTGGTTGGCCATTGATGAAGTTTAATTGAATTACCCTGTAATAAGTCCAGAAAGACAAGGAAAAGTAACAAAGGGCAATAACTCTGTAATTAGTCAAGAAAGAGTTATGGTTCTTATGCACTGCACTTCCTCTCAATGTGCTTGACCATTGTATGTAGTTCTATTAGTCTTCAAGTTATGGTCCGGACAAAAAAAAAGCAATGGAAAAGCAACAAAGGGCAATAACTCTGTAATTACTTTAGATAGTTATGGTTCTTGTGTACTGCACTTCCCCTTATTGTGTTTGACAATTGTATGAAGTTGTTTTGAATTCCAACCAGTAGTTTTCAAGTTATGCCCTGGACAAGGAAAAGTAACAAAGGGCAATAACTCTGTAATTAGTCAAGATAGAGTTATGGTTCTTGTGCACTGCACTTCCTCTCAAGGTGCTTGACCATTGTATGTAGTTCTATTGAATTCCAACCATTAGTCTTCAAGTTATGCTCCAGACAAGGAAAATGCAACGGACGTCTGGACCGACCGACCAACCACCGGGTGACCCTATATATCCCCCCAAACTTCGTTTTTGGGGGTATAAATAGTTTAAAATTGTTCTCTCGGACCTGCCATTAAGTAACCATATCTAAAGGCAGTATTCAAACTGCGGCTGAACTTTGATCTGATAAGCAGTAACTTTAAGAAGAATTAAATTGACATTATACGCCTGCATGGCTCAAACTGAAGAGCCTCAGCATTGTATTCCAGTGTCGCTGGTTCGATGCTTTGGGAGAGGTGTAATTTCTCGCGACATGAAATTTTGATCTCGTACATTTAAGTCTTATGGTTATTGTCACTAGATATAGTAGGAGTTGTAGTCGGTCATTTGCGGAGAAATTGGTCATCACTTGCAAGTTAAGAGTGACTCGGGTGGACCTACCACTGAGATATGTTAATAATTTAAAATCAGCATTAAAGTTTTTGAAGGTTGTTATTTGATGCTTGTAGTCTCACAATCGTAGTAAAACAACAACAACATGCAATTCAATATTTTATTTGTTCGATAACGCAATCAAATTACAATAAAAATCATCATAAATGTTCGAGTACAAGTAAATTATGAAAGTTATGTAAATGAAACAAGAAGTACAAAGAGTTGATGTAGAAATATTGCATTGTAAGAAACAGATCAAAAATAATGTATGTGTGTTTTATGTAAATTAAAGTGACATGCCCATCCAATAATAACTGGTTGGTGAACAAGAAAAAATCGAAATAACTTGACATTTTGTCATATTTAGGTTCAATTTTATATTTAATTATAAAAGAAAGAAATCTATTATCTACATGACCAAAATATCCTTTAAATATATCATTAATGTTCATTTTTTTTTAAAGAGGATAGGGCAGTCTCTTTGTAATTTAGTTTGCATATAATTGTTTCCTGAACATTTTTCTCCATCAATTATTGGTCAAACCTTATTGTAATAGTCAAATATATTACTAATTCAACTCGAAATCAAAAAATGAGCATAATGTCACTTTAAGACCACTTAATAAAAGTAGCAACCGTAACAGAAATATCAGTTTAAAAAGTGATAATTATATAACTATAATAAAGAAGAGCTTTGGAAACGAGTCATTTTTATCCTCATTTTTTTTCCCAATAATCTTTTATCAGTTAATCCTTATCAAAACAAACTTGGCTAAAAAGTAAATTCTGACTTTCAAGGCCCATTATGCTTCAGAAATGCTACAATTTTTATTTGTCAATTTTTTTTTTTTCATCTAAAATATCTTCTTACAGTTTTCATTGAAAACTTATTTGCCATACACATGAACTATCTTTGGCCACCTTTATTCTATTCGCAATTGGTATAAGTATAGGAAATAAGCATTTTGTATGGAAGTCAAAATACAATTTTCTACATTTACAACACATTACTGCATGTTCAGCACTACAGTCACCAGCTGTTAAACATCTAACATGCCCGTAATCTATTATTAAAACACAAGTTTGAAATTCCTAAAGAATTAAAAATAAATATGGATTTCTGAGGTATAATGTGCATTTAAATGAAATGAACGGGAAAACTAGAAATGTGTCCATAGGACACGGGTGCCCCCACCGCGCCACTGTTCTGTCAATCTTTTTACTAAGTCAAGGGAAATAACTCTACAAATACTGGATACATCCACAAGCGAAACCCAAGGTGCAAATCTAAATATGCTGAGCAACCTGCCCATAAGGTTTAATGACTATGTCAAATCCTTTTTGAGTAACTTGCGACACAAGTTGAAAATTGCAAAAAAAATTTAAGTGAAGGGCAATAACTCTAAAAATACTAAATAAATCCAGACAAAAATACCTGGTGCAAAACTGCACATGCTGATCAATATTCCTGTAAAGTTACATGACTCTAGGTCGAATACTTATTGAGTTACAGCGACACGTGTTGAAAATTGCAAAATTTTACTAAGTCAAGGGCAATAACTCTGAAAACACTTAAAATATCCAGACTAAAATACCCAGGTGCACAACTACACATGCTGATCAACATTCCTGTAAAGTTTCATGACTCTAGGTCAAATACTTTTTGAGTTACATGCGACACAAGTTGAAAATTGCAAAATTTTACTAAGTCAAGGGCAATAACTCTGAAAATACTAAAAATATCCAGACGAAAATACCCAGGTGCACAACAACACATGCTGATCAACATTCCTGTAAAGTTTCATGACTCTAGGTCAAATAATTTTTGAGTTACATGCGACACAAGTTGAAAATTGCAAAATTTTACTAAGTCAAGGGCAATAACTCTGAAAATACTAAAAATATCCAGAGGAAAATACCCAGGTGCACAACAACACATGCTGATCAACATTCCTGTAAAGTTTCATGACTCTAGGTCAAATACTTTTTGAGTTACATGCGACACAAAAGTGAACGGACGGACGGAAGGACGGACGTCCGGACGGACGGACAAGGGTAAATCTAAATGCCCGCCACTAACGTGGGGGCACAAAAATAAATTCTGTTAAAAATAGTAATGAAACAGAGGTTATATAATTTAACTTACTTTAACTTTAAGGTTTAATTCAACAATGAATATGATCGGAGATATCATTCAAATGAAGTATGCATTCCAAGTTAGTCTGTGAGGAATATCAGACCTTGGCATCCTATGAAATTTCAAAAGATTTCAGTCGGGTTATTGCCAAGATGACATTTATTACCGAAACAAATTATTTTAAATCTTTTCTACAAAAGCGATATGAAAGAAAAGTCAAAAACTATATAAAACTAAATAAATAAAACCAAAAAAAAAAGAAAGAAAAAGATTTACATATTTAAAGATGCAGCCCGAGTAATAAAGCCTGTGGTTGGTGAAATATAGTTATAATACTACCAAAAGGCCCATAAATATCACATCACCAGGTTAATTTAATAAATCTACAAGAAAATAAACGTTAAAAAAAATTTTAGTTTAAGAAATGTAATTATATATTCACAACCTAGGTCAGAATTTACTATTTTTCATCATCAAACTAACAGAAAAATATCTATATATTTTGAAGAGTTCAATCATGATTTTTGAGGATAGCAAGTGTTATAAGCTAGGTTAAGATAATTCATTGTGTACACAAGATAAGATTTTTTTCCACATTTCAACAATTTTTCAGTTTTCATAAAAAATAACACAAACATAAGAGGTGGGCTGCTTTAATTAAACGAGGAATTTATAATCAATTTCTAGTAACATGGTCCACACTGATGTGGCCCACTCCTCATAGTGAATCTCCCTGAGAAGTTGTAATTGATTCCAGTTGGTGGTTAATAGAAACACTAACTTTTTGTGTGAACAAAAAACATACATGTGAACTCTCCTATTTCAGTGGGAGACTCCCACTTTTTGCAGCCATATTTTCAAAGATTTTTCTTAAAATAATGGGTATTTTCACAAATTAAAGAAATTTCCTCTTTTTTTGATGTCAGAACTTTCTTCTTTGTTATTGCAAATTCTAAAATTTCCCTTTTTTTGAAAAAAATTCAAATGTACGAAAAAATTATATTAGATGTAAGAGACAGCACTTATGTAATTCCCCTCTGGGGAGGAAAAAAACTAAGTATTTAACAAACAGAGCTAAATTGGTACCAATATAAATTGTAAGTTCTCTGTAAATAATAATTGTAAAATTATTTTCATATAAGAAAAAAAAAACAAAAAACTTTCATAACAGTGCAAAAACCTAGCAAAACACAACCTTAAAAAATATATAATAGCCCATACTTTCAATAAAGCAAAATGACCAGTACTAAAATTGTCCATTGAATAAGACATAATGGCCTGTACTTTGAATATTAAAGAAAAATAGCCTGTACTTTTGCATCAAGCAAAATGGCAAATACATTTTTTGTTGTTTTTTTAAAAAGAGAAAAATTTTCATAATTATACTTTATAAAGGAAAAAGCTTTTTAATCAAATATGTTATGTAATTTATTCAAGATTAAGTACAAAAATGCATAAAAATTTGAATAAAAAATGTCTCAAAATTAATTATTAAAACAAAAAAAATCATTAAATATAATAAAGGAAAAAGCTTTTTCTTAAATTGAATATGTTATGTAATTTATTCAAGATTAAGTAGAAAAATGCATGAACATTTGCACACCAAATGTCTCAAAATTAATTCACATGAAATAAATAAATACATACAAAAACATCAATGTAAATATTATTATAAAGTAACAACATAATGAGTATTCTAACAACAAACAGTGATCAGAAAAAAATAATTATACAGCAATATACATTTAGTTATCAATTAATAAAACATTGGTAAATTATTATGTGTAAATTAAAAGTTGTTAAAGTTTTCTCCCTTGAATTACTGGGCTACAACTTAATTACTGATCAGAATTAATGTAGGCATATGTTGACAACAAAATGTTATTATACATTACAACAAGGTAGTTGGAAGTAACAGACAGCTGATGGTAGATTAGGGCTGTTTAGTCAAAAAAAGGGAAATAATTCTGTCAAAATCCATGTTAGAGATAATGGGCCTTTGCTGAAATTAGTGTGTGACCTTCTCAATTATGAAGTAAGTACTTGGATTTTCACAAGAAAACAGAACTGGTTAGTCTATGTAAGGGAGTCGTGATTATATAAATACGCTCGGACCTTAAATTAAAGTGAACTTACATTTGAAAACTCATCATCAAAACTCAGAAAGGTCATTTTACAGTGATCTTACATTCGAAAAAAAAATTAAACTCATCATTCAAAACTTGTTTTTGGAAAGATTCTTGGGCAGATTGTACAAAAATAAGAACTTTTACCCAAAGTTTTTAGGGAATTTTTAATGTACAAAGGAAGAGAATATTTCCTGCCCCAACAAGAATGCTAAAATGTCAAAGCTACCAAAGTCGATGACTTTTTTAAAAGGTTACTGGACATACTTCATATCCTTTGTTTCAAATAACCATGCATTATATATAAAAGAATGCTCTGAAAATACATGTAACCTATCCTTAAATTCATTTCCGTCACCCAATTACGCAAAAATTTTACAAGCCAACAACCTATTGTTTAAATCCTGTTAACAAACAACGGAAAAACACTGTGTCATTTACACACAGTGGTATTTCCATTTCCTGTTTATTGATATAATCGTGACAATTCTATAATTCCTGAAAAACTATGAACACATATCATGTAAACAACAACCGGAATTGGTGAAAAACATAACACATTGTACCTTTACAAGTTGTTGTTTGCCACAGAAATGTTCTGTAAAAATTTTCATTACTAAACAGTAATAATGTTAATCAAACATGCCTGTTGAAATTTTACAAAGATCTGCTTGATTTTTAATTAGAGAATTTTAGCTTGAAAATCAAACATCAACATTTATATCATCTGAAGATATAAGTTAGAACTAATTAAGATTGTTTAATTTTTTTCTAAATCTATACATTTATTACAATGTTAATAAAACACTGTCAGTACAATTTCACATTTATTTTTCAAATCTCAAGCTAATTAAGTAAACTTTTCATTTTCAAAATAATATTATAGTTGAATAACACTTTCCCACAGACAGAAAAAACAACAGTCAAAAGTAATACAGAATTATGAAGAAATCCTGAAGAAAAATCAAATACTTTTCACACCTTAACCCATTACTTCATATAGACGTCTTTCTACACCTTTTCACCCCGAGTTTTCGATGCCTCAAATAGTGAAAAAAAATGGCCTTTTTAGACCCCAAACACTTGTTTATGTTTGAGAAATGGTGTTTTAAACAAGAGGGCCATGATGGCCCTGAAGTCGCTCACCTGCATATAGGCCCCCGGAGCGGGGCCAGTTTAAACCCCAGGGCTTTTATTTGAACAAACTTGGTAGACACCCATTAGAAGATATTTCATGCTTAACATCTAAGGTCTAGCTGGTCAAGTTTTTTTCTTTACACATATAGTTAAAAACAGTTTTGACCCAAGGGCTTTTATTTGAACAATCTTTGTAGACACTTACTAGAAAACGTTTCATGCTTAATATCTAAACTCTAGCTATTCTGGTTTTTTCAAAGAAGACTTTTAAGTTTTTACTATATGCATATAGGGAAAATCAATGACCCCCTGGGGCGGGGCCAATTTTGACCCCAGGGATTTTATTTGAACAATCTTGGTAGACACTCACTAGAAGATGTTTCATGCTAAATATCTAAGCTCTAGCTCTTTGGGTTTTTTAGAAGATTTTTAAGTTTTTACTATATGCATATAGGGAAAACCAATGACCCCCTGGGGCGGGGCCAATTTTGACCCCAGGGCTTTTATTTGAAAAATCTTGGTAGACACTCACTAGAAGATGTTTCATGCTAAATATCTAAGCTCTAGCTCTTTGGGTTTTTTAGAAGATTTTTAAGTTTTTACAATATGCATATAGGGAAAATCAATGACCCCCTGGGGCGGGGCCAATTTTGACCCCAGGGATTTTATTTGAACAAACTTGGTAGTCGACCATTAGAAGATGTTTCATGCTAAATATCTTAGCTTTAGCTCTTTGGGTTCTTTAAAAGAATTTTTTTTAAGTTTTTACTATATGCATATAGGGACAATCAATGACCCCCTGGGGCGGGGCCAATTTTGACCCAAGGGCTTTTATTTGAACAAACTTGGTAGATACCGATTAGAAGATATTTCATGCTAAATATCTTAGCTCTAGCTCTTTGGGTTCTTTAAAAGAAAGTTTTTACTATATGCATATAGGGAAAATCAATGACCCCCAGGGGCGGGGCCAATTTTGACCCCAGGGCTTTTATTTGAACAAACTTGGTAGACATCCATTAGAACATGTTTCATGCCAAATATCTAAGCTCTAGCTCTTTGGGTTTTTTTAGAAGAAGATTTTTTAAGTTTTTACTATATGCATATAGGGAAAATCAATGACCCCCTGGGGCGGGGCCAATTTTGACCCCAGGGCTTTTATTTGAACAATCTTGGTAGACACTCATTAGAAGATGTTTCATGCTTAACATCTTAGCTCTAGCTCTTTGGGTTCTTTAAAAGAAGATTTGTTTAAGTTTTTACTATATGCATATAGGGAAAATCAATGACCCCCTGGGGCGGGGATAATTTTGACCCCAGGGATTTTATTTGAACAATCTTGGTAGACACTCACTAGAAGATGTTTCATGCCAAATATCTAAGCTCTAGCTCTTTGGGTTTTCTAGAAGAAGATGTTTAAAGTTTTTTCTTTTGGTTGCCATGGCAACCAGAGTTCTGCATGGAATGGAATTCTTTGAACAACTTTGTTAAGGCTTCACACAAGGAACATCCCTGTCAGAAGTTTCATTATGATCTGCCTTATGGTTTCAGAGGAGATGTCGTTTGAAAAGTGTGAACGGACAACGTACGACGGACGACGTACGACAGACGAAGAGTGATCCTAATAGCTCACCCTGAGCATATGCTCAGGTGAGCTAAAAAAAGTGATCACTTTTTCGTCCACATCTCCCTTCTGCTTGGGGGTTTGAAGGGGGTCGGCAGACCAAATCATCTCCAAGAAAATTTTGGACTTGCGAGAGGCTAAAAATGACCTCAGGTTGATTTTAACCCTTTCCCTCATATATACACCAAACAACGCACTTTTGACCCCTCCCCTCCTCTTTTAGGCCTCAAATAGTGAACAAATGCCCTATATAGGCCCCAAAGACTGCTTTTCGTTTGAGAAATGTTGTTAAAAAAGGTGACCACTTTTTCGGCGCGGCCACCTATCCAAAAGATACATCAGGGGGTTGCCAGAAGGGGAATGTGCTCCCTTCTGTTTGGGGGTTTTGAAGGGGGCGGCAGTCCCCCTCATCGCCAAGAAAATTTTGGACTTGTGAAAGGCTAAAAATGTCCCCAGATCGATGATAAGGTAACGTGTAACCAACACTTAAAAGCATTTGACTCTATCTCAATCCATTGATAAGTTGCAGCACTTTAAAATCAATTTTAATGGAAAAGTCAAAGCAAAATAATGATTCTTGGCAATTTTGAGATGTCCGCTCCTTGCCATGGTAATAGGAAATTTAAGATTAAGTATGCCTTTACAAAGGCTATGGTCAAGTCAACATTTGTGCCACTTTTGAACAGTATTGAAGCCTTAGCAATTTGAACATGTAACAGGAGGCTTTTCAATGAAAACAGCCATTTTTCACAAAATGCTCTAGTAAGGCCACAAGGTCAGAAGTTTACTGTTCTCTGGGATAATGACTTGTGTTTTTTCCCCCCATTAATTTACCAATGTTTGTCATACATTAGCTGAATTAACATGTATCATTTAACAAAAATAATTGAAAGTATACTGAACTTATTCATTTTCACATAAAAAGTAGGTAAACAGGAAAATAATGGGAAAAACAGGACAAAGGTAAGAAATCTCAATTATGACAAAAACAGGAAAATAACACTTGACGGAAGTTAGCTTCCCTCATCAGTATTATAAAGCTTACATGTTTCAAATAATTGTTAATCTTCGATTAAATTATTATCAATTGCTAAAACTTAAATTTATTCTGAACTTAAGGTAGACCATGGGTAATGCATTACCTCCACTTTGAAGAGTATTCAAATAGGCTAAAATCACTTGCAAACTACATTGAAATTGAGGGGCGTGGGTTCAAACCCCAGAAGGGGCAACTTTTTTTTCTTTCTTTTTTTTTCTTTCTTTTTTTTTCTTTTTAACATTATTTATGTATCTCTCTGATCCCTTATGGAAGAAAAAAGGGTTTGATTTAAATTATATAATTATTGTAGGTATTTATTTGCTAAATAATGCCAAAATTTATAGCAAATATGACACCAGATATTTTCAAAATTTAATAAAATAAAAACCACACGGTAAAAGTATTTTATATTTCGCATGATCAACCAATATACCTTTAAGAAAATTTAGGCAAACTTTGAAAACAGCCCCTCATTATGGAAAATTTTAGGAATATTTTAAATAAGGCATTTTAGATATGGAAATGGTAAAATTAGTGTTAAAGTTGGTGGGGTAGGGTAACATTTTTATACATATTCAAAACATTTTGTTTAGAAACAAACATTTTGCTTGTGTAATTTGTTATTTGAATGTTATTATTGTTTCTTAACAATGGGCAATAGAAAAACATTTTTTATAATGATGATATTACAGATTATTTAGAGTTTCCTCATTTCTGAAAATAAGCCCTTCTAATGGCAAAGTCTTAGTTCAGAAATATATCCATAACTCATAAACCACACGGTAAATTTTATTTAAATTTTGCATACAGGTGAACTTGAAGACATATAACCGTCCTATGTTGTCAATTTTAAAGTTCCTTATGGTTCCCATTACCCATGGTCTACCTTAATTTAGTCTACACTGTGCATTACAGATAATTACATACTAATCAGACTGGTACACTGTGCAATACAGATTGTCTCACTGTTATCAGGCTGGCACAATATGCATTACAGATTGTCACACACTGATCAGGCTGGCACAATATGCATTACAAATTGTCACACTCTGATCAGACTGCTACACTTTGCTTAACAGATCATCACACTCTTATACGACTGGTACACTTTGCATTAAAAATTGTCACACACTAACTGGTACAATATGCATTACAGATAGTCCCACTCTTATCAGGCTGGTACAATAAGTATTACAGATTGCCATACACTAATCAGACTGGTACAGTGTGCATTACAGATTGTCCCACACTTTTCAGACTGGTACACTGTGCATTACAGATTGTCACACACTTTTCAGACTGGTACAATGTGCATTACAGATTGTCACACTAATGAGACTGGTACACTGTGCATTACAGATTGTCACACACTTTTCAGACTGGTACAGTGTGCATTAAAGATTGTCACACACTTTTCAGACTGGTACACTGTGCATTACAGATTGTCACACACTTTTCAGACTGGTACAATGTGCATTACAGATTATCACACTAATGAGACTGGTACACTGTGCATTACAGATTGTCACACACTTTTCAGACTGGTACAATGTGCATTACAGATTGTCACACTAATGAGACTGGTACACTGTGCATTACAGATTGTCACACTAATCAGACTGGTACACTGTACATTACAGATTGTCACACTAGCCGGACTGGTACACTGTGCATTACAGATTGTCACACTAATCAGACTGGTACACTGTATTACAGATTGTCACACTAATCAGACTGGTACACTGTGCATTACAGATTGTCACACTAATCAGACTGGTACACCGTGCATTACAGATTGGCACACTAGTTGGACTGGTACACTGTGCATTACAGATTGTCACACTAATCAGACTGGTACACTGTATTACAGATTGTCACACTAGTCAGACTGGTACAGTATGAATAACATATTATTACGTATTATTACATTCTTACCAGACTGGTACACTGTGTATTACATAGTGACACACCTGTATCATACTGGTGCAATGTACATTACAGATTATCACACTCTAAATCAGACTTATTCATTAAACAGATCACATTTTAATAAATAACAGACTTTCACAATTTAATTTATCAGATTTGGACACAGTAAATTATTGTCTTGTAAGATTCTAATCAGACATGCACGCCATAATTTACAACTGGTACATTGTACCATTGACTGGGACTATCAATTATATACTACAAAGCTTTAATTAATAAGATTTATACATTGTAGCAATACTCTTAATTAATCAGACTGGTACACCTAAAATCAAATATTGTCATGTCACATTCAGACTGGTCCGCTGTCCACAATCACACTAGACTGGTACACCTAAAATCAAATATTGTCATATGTCACCTTCAGACTGGTTCACTGTCCACAATCACACTAGACTGGTACACCTAAAATCAAATATTGTCACATTTCACATTCAGACTGGTCTACTGTCCACACAATTACACTGTAATTAGACAGGCACACTATAAATGATCTTCTGTTCATACATGTGACACAATATTATTGAGTGTCATCATACTATAACATTGAGAGAGGAATCATCACTTGAATGGTTATACACTGTATCTAGTGTTGACTGAAAATAGAAAAAAAATAACACTATATATTTATAATACTAAATACTGGGGTGCGTTTCACTAACGTACTTACATTATCGTAACTCCAGTTTGAACGTAACTTTTTGCGTAATCAGAACATACGTATTTATTTGCGTTTCACTAAACTTTCTGAGCTACGTATTGGCGTAGGTTTAAACGTTAAGTTACGCTCACATATTGCTGGCGCAAATTGCACGTTCTGATTAGTGAAATGCAACTAACGTAAATTTACATTTTGCTTATGTCCAAATTTACGTAAAAAGATACGCTAAACTTACGGAATATTAGTGAAACGCTCGCCTGATCACATATGATTTTTAAAAAAAAAACATAATCTTTATAATGGGGTATCTGTTGACATCATTTTCAATGTGACAACTTCTAAAATAATACAAAAATAGCCTCTTAGAATATTATTTCTAGTATGAGCAAACAGTAAAAGGTTTAAACTGTTTTCGAGAAACTGTAGAGGCAGATGTAATAAGTCTAGAACATGTCTCTTTAAAATTTTAAGCATTCTTGAATTCTAGAAATTTGTTGTTTTATTTTCTTAAAAAATGGTTTGTTTAAATAATTTTCCAGGCATTAGAATAAGCAAATTATGAACGATGTAATGATTATACAAACTATACCAAGGTAATCAATGTTTGGATGGAAGTATTTATTTGCTTTAATAAAGTGCGATTATGTGCCATTTGTTATAATGGTGAAGTCAGGGATTTTATATTAAGGTTGTTTATTGTCTGTTCCCTAGCTAAATGATGAAAACAAGACAAAGTAGCTTTGGTCATGTCACAAGACGTGTTGTTGCTAGTGTAGTAACAACAAGCAAAAGTTTTTTTGTTTTTCTTTGGTTTTTATCATGTCATGTTTTTACTAGTTGTCACTAGTGTAATGACCACCACAAGGTAAATACACTTATAATTTTGTCTTTTCATTTGGGTGCTTTGATGCTAGTAAAAGATGAGAAAAAACAACAACAAAAAAACGGTTATTGATTTCATCTTAAATGAGCATTATTTCAGGCAACTTAAAGGCATCGAATTAGAACCAGCCACCTTCGTAAGCTTGTTTGATAGCTTTCTCACACGTCGCCAATCCTGACTGGATTTCAACTAACAGTGGTGAAGGAGACTCCTGCTATCAAGGAACGTAAGCTGTAAAGTTGATACGTACGACATTACATACAAGTAAAATAAAACCTTCATTTTTTATGAGGTTATAAATAATTTACTAAACATAGGCATTTTATGTTTTCAGCTCAGAAAAGCAAAGCATTTTACAGAGAAAACGACTTACTCACTTACACACATGTATTTACAGCTTGTAATGCAGTATAGGTGCGTGAGTGGAGGAAGGGGTGCGTATATAAAATGAAGCCTTCAAAAGTGCAATTTTAAAATGCATTTTTTTTATAATTATATATTTTCATATTTTTTTTATTAAATTTAGCATCCAGGCAGAATATATGTACACTTAAGATAATTGAAGTTGTTAGACTCCCGTACATTTAACATCTAGGAAATAATTTTTTTTGTTCAGTATAGTTACACAATTACAGTGAAATTTTCTCTATACATGTAAATAACAACAAAAAAAACAACCTGGTGACTACATGCTCGCCCCAATTTTTTCGGGGAGCATAAAAATGTTTAAATCCTCAATTTAAAGTTAACAAGGGTGCCATAGTCACAAAATACGCCCGTTTACGAAAGCTTTAGATGGAGATGGGGGCATTATGGATAAGTGTTATCTAGCAAGCAAGTTTTTATTCTTGGCACTGTGTTGTTAAATGAACCTTAAAACAAATCAGTAGAAAGATATGCACAGGATGTGTGACCTTGACCTTGGTCGCAGGGACCTGAATTTTATGCATGGCACTCAGCCTCACAATGATGAACATTTGTGCCAAATTATATTGAAATTCCTCTATGCATGTAGAAGTTTTGCTCCAGACAAGCGTTTTTCTATGAGCTCTTACTGTGACCTTCACCTTTGACCCAGAGACTTGGTTCATGTGCAGGGCACTACGTCTCATGGTGGTGAACAATTCTATAAAGTAACATTAAAATTCCTCCATGCATGTAGAAAATATGCTCCGGACAACATCTGGATATTTAATCATCTCCAGTGGCCTTGACCTTGCAAATATTAACCTAAATTAAATGTGTCACACCTGTAGTCATGATAGTTACCATTTGTGCTACAATCCATCAATAAATGATGACTAAATGGTCCCTATACACATCTTCAAATTTTTATCTGAACTTTGACCTCTATGTGTAACCTTGACTTTGGTCGCAGGGATCTGAATTTTGCGTGCAACACTCAGCCTCACAATGGTGAACATTTGTGCCAAGTTATATTGAAATCCCCCTATGAATGTAGAAGTTTTGCTCCGGACAAGCGTTTTTCAATGAGCTCTAAGTGTGACCTTGACCTTTGACCTGGAGACCTGGATCATGCATGGAGCAATACATATCATGGTGGTGAACATTTCCATAAAGTATTATAAAAATTCTTCCATACATGTAGGAGATATGCTCCAGACAAAATCTGGATATTTCACCATCTTTAGTGACCTTGACCTTGCATATATTGACTAAAAGTACATGTGTCACAGCCGTAGTCATGATAATGACCATTTGTGTTACAATCCCTCAATAAATGATGATTAAATCGTCCCTATACACATCTTCATATTTTTATCTAAACTTTGACCTCTATGTGTGACCTTGACATTGGCTGCAGGGACCTGAATTTTGTGCGCGACACTCAGCCTCACAATGGTGAACATTTGTGCCAAGTTATATTGAAATCCCTCTATGCATGTGGAAGTTTTGCTCGGGACAAGCGTTTTTCAATGAGCTCTAAGTGTGACCTTGACCTTTGACCTAGCGACCTAGTTCATGTGCATGACATGGCTTCTCATAATGGTGAACATTTCTATGAAATTTCATTAAAATCCCTCCATGCGTGCAGGAGATATGCTCCGGACAAAATTGGACGCCGCCCGCCCGCCCATACGCCCGCCCGTTCCCATAATACGTCCCGTTATACGGGCGTATAAAAAGGGGCATAACTTCACAAATGTAGCTTTCAGACTTATGGCCCTAATGTCTTACAAGCAATTCAAAGTTTCATGTTGATACCTCTTAAAATGAATGAATAATGGGCTACAATGAAGTTTTTGCATGACAACAATAATGACAACAATGACACTGTCATTATAATAGCTCAAACTCTCTTAAACAAGAGGGCCATGATGGCCCTAGGTCGCTCACCTGTATATAGCCCGCCCCCCCCCCCCCCCCCCCCCGGGACCAATTTTTACCCAAGGGCTTTTATTTGTTTATTTGAACAAACTTGGTAGATACCCATAAGAAGATGTTTCATGCTAAACATCTAAGTTCTAGCTCATTGGGTTTTTTAAAAGAAGATTTTTTAAGTTTTTACTATACACATATAGTTAAAAACAATGACACCCCTGGGGCAGGGCCAGTTTTGACCCCCGGGCTTTTATTTGAACAAACTTTGTAGATATTTACTTAAAGATGTTTTATGCTTAATATCTAAACTCTAGCTATTTGGGTTTTTTCAAAGAAGATTTTTAAGTTTTTGCTATACACATATAAGGAAAATCAATGACCCCCGGGCGGGCCAGTTTTGACCCCAGGGCTTTTATTTGAACATACTTGGTAGACACCCATTAGAACATGTTTCATGCTAAATATCTTAGCTCTAGCTCTTTGGGTTCTTTGAAAGAAGATTTTTTAAGTTTTTACTATATGCATATAGGGAAAATCAATGACCCCCTGGGGCGGGGCCAATTTTGACCCAAGGGCTTTTATTTCAACAAACTTGATAGACATTCACTAGATGTTTCATGGCAAATATCTAAGCTCTAGCTCTTAAGGTTCTTTAAAAGAAGATTTTTTAAGTTTTTACTATATGCATATAGGGAAAATCAATGACCCCCTGGGGCGGGGCCAATTTTGACCCCAGGGTTTTTATTCGAACAAACTTGGTAGACATTCACTAGAAGATGTTTCATGCCAAATATCTAAGCTCTAGCTCTTACAGTTCTTTAAAAGAAGATTTTTTAAGTTTTTACTATTTGCATATAGGGAAAATCAATGACCCCCCGGGGCAGGGCAAATTTTGACCCCAGGGCTTTTATTTGAACAAACTTGGTAGACACTCACTAGAAGATGTTTCATGCCAAATATCTTAGCTCTAGCTCTTTGGGTTCTTTAAAAGAAGATTTTTTAAGTTTTTACTATTTGCATATAGGGAAAATCAATGACCCCCGGGGCGGGGCCAATTTTGACCCCAGGGCTTTTATTTGAACAAACTTGGTAGACACTCACTAGAAGATGTTTCATGCCAAATATCTTAGCTCTAGCTCTTTGGGTTCTTTAAAAGAAGATTTTTTAAGTTTTTACTGTATGCATATAGGGAAAATCAATGACCCCCTGGGGCGGGGCCAATTTTGACCCCAGGGTTTTTATTTGAACAAACTTGGTAGACATTCACTAGAAGATGTTTCATGCCAAATATCTAAGCTCTAGCTCTTACAGTTCTTTAAAAGAAGATTTTTTAAGTTTTTACTATTTGCATATAGGGATAATCAATGACCCCCCGGGGCGGGGCCAATTTTGACCCCAGGGCTTTTATTTGAACAAACTTGGTAGACACTCACTAGAAGATGTTTCATGCCAAATATCTTAGCTCTAGCTCTTTGGGTTCTTTAAAAGAAGATTTTTTAAGTTTTTACTATATGCATATAGGGAAAATCTATGACCCCCTGGGGCGGGGCCAATTTTGACCCCAGGGCTTTTATTTGAACAAACTTGGTAGACACTCATTAGAAGATGTTTCATGCCAAATATCTAAGCTCTAGCTCTTAGGGTTGTTTAAAAGAAGATATTTAAAGATTTTTCTTTCGGTTGCCATGGCAACCAGAGTTCTGTATGGAATTAAATTCTTTGAACAATTTTTAAAGGTGACCACCAAAAGAACATTCCTGTGAAGTTTGGATGAAATTGGCTCAGTGGTTTATGAGGAGATGTCATTTAAAGCAAAAGTTTACGGACGGACGGACGACGGACGGACTTACTTAGCAGACGTGTTTGTGGGGTTATTCCTTTGATCTCTTAACCCCACAAGAGCAAATTTTTTTAACCCCATAAGAGCATTTTTAACCACATAATACATGTCTCTACGGAATGAACCCCATACAGAGTGCCTGTACATAAACCTAAACCTCATAATGTAGCTCTCGTCTGCTCGGACGGACGGACGGACGGACGATGGACGAAAAGCGATCACAAAAGCTCACCCTGTCACTTTGTGACAGGTGAGCTAAAAAGACCAGCTAAAAATGATAAATGGTTTTGCCCATATTAAAAGACAGACAAGCCCATTTCAGATATTTAGGAAAGGTAGGGGTCAATGTAATACTATACTTTTTACCTTTTCAGTGATATTTCATGCCTCATGCCTTAAGTTTCTTTTTATCTAATTTATCACACTGACCAAAACAAACATTTCCATCAAGTCAAACAACTTCATTTATACCCTTAGCCTCCTCATGTGACTTAATATACCCATGTGACCTGTGCAAATCAAGGTCAGAGTTGGCATGGATACATCTGTGCCGACTTGTCATAGTCTGCACTGTTACCTAGTCAGTCAGTGCTTATTTTGAAAATTTACCTATAAATTATTAATGATTTTGTCAAGATTGAAAGATAGAGTCCATTTAGTCACCTTAGTATTTGAAATTATTTGTTGTCCAATAGGATTGCAGTATTTCTAATGAATCGTAACACATTTACTTTAATAAATCGCCAAACTGTTTATCAGTGAAGTAAATCGACTGTTTATAAAAATAATTTAAAACACTAAGGCCGTTAAACTTTATTAGTACGTATTTTCAAAATTAAATTGGTTGCGCTGCTATGCCACACCTGACCAATTTAATTTTGTAAATACTTACTAATGAATTGTAACCTACACTTAGTGCAGTACCGTGTTACGTCCTCTAAATTTTACTACGGAGGTTATAGTACTTGGGCGACGATTTAAGATATTTAGTATGGGAAAAGGGTTAACAAACAGAGAATAAGGAAAAGGAGGAGCAAAGCAGCCAATTAATTGTTAAATGTATAAATATAAACATATTGTATTACATTATCTGCCTGAATAAATATAACAAAATTTGAGCCGCGTCATGACTAAACCAACATAGTGCATTTATGACCAGCATGGATCCAGACCAGCCTGCACATCTGCGCAGTCTGATCAGGATCCATGCTGTTCGCTATCTGAGTTTCTCTACTTGTAATAGGGTTGGTAAGCAAACAGCATGGATGCGCAGGCTGGTCTGGATCCATGCTGGTCGCAAACTCACTATGTTGGTTTTGTCATGACGCGGCTCATATCAAATTGCACAAAGAACTCTTACAGGACAGTTTTAAACAATTCTTGCTCTCCGATTGTTTTGCATAAAAATTAAACTTTGATATTCTGTTCCTGCTTGTAAGGTGAAAGTACCTCCTACAATAAAAACCAAAACAGAAAAAACTTTAAAAAAGATTCATTTTCAACATTATATCAGGGTCTTTCAACTAGAAAAAACATGATTATGTACATTATTAAACTGGTATATATAAAATAGCATATGAACAATTTCAAAGCGTGAAGTTTAGAGCAAAATGCCATAAGAATTAATTTAACATATAATCCTTTATTTTAACAGAAAAAAAATAATATTTTTTCAAAATTTCTTTTAGCTGACATAAAAATCAAGCATTTTTCTTAGGCGAACATGCAAATTGGAAAAATCTGTACATGTTTACAAAGCAAATAAAACTAGACCTATCACTGAAGGTGATTAATACCCCCACCAGCAACTTTTTGAAAAAAAGTAGCCTGAAGAAAAATTGCAACACAAACTATCAACTGTGTACAAAGAAATATTTCAATTAATTGTAATCCCAACTGGGGTCTCCAAATAAGCTTGCTTTTCACAAAGTTTGATTACAATATCTCATTCCTAACTCTAGTTATTGTCCGGAAACCATTTTTCTATTTTTAGGAATGGTGACCTTGACCTGGACCCCAGGGGGTACCAATGCAATACCAACACCCAGGTCTTCATATAAGCTTGCTATACACCAAGTTTGATAACAATATCTCATTCCTAACTCTAGTTATTGTCCGGAAACCATTTTTCTATTTTTAGTAATAGTGACCTTGACCTTGACCCCAGGGGGTCCAAAAACAATACAAACCCAGGTCTTCATATAAGCTTGCTATACACCAAGTTTGATTACAATATCTCATTCCTAACTCTAGTTATTGTCCGGAAACCATTTTTCTATTTTTAGTAACGGTGACCTTGACCTTTACCCCAGTGGGTCCAAATGCAATACCAACCCAGGTCTTCATATAAGCTTGCTATACACCAAGTTTGATAACAATATCTCATTCCTAACTCCTGTTATTGTCTGGAAACCATTTTTCTATTTTTAGTAACGGTGACCTTGACCTTGACCCCAGGGGGTCCAAATACAATACCAACCCAGGTCTTCATATAAGCTTGCTATACACCAAGTTTGATTACAATATCTCATTCCTAACTCAAGTTATTGTCCGGAAACCATTTTTCTATTTTTAGTAACGGTGACCTTGACCTTGACCCCAGGGGGCCTAAATGCAATACCAACCCAGGTCTTCATATAAGCTTGCTATACGCAAAGTTTGATAACAATATCTCATTCCTAACTCTAGTTATTGTCCGGAAACCATTTTTCTATTTTTAGTAACGGTGACCTTGACCTTGACCCCAGGGGGTCCAAATGCAATACCAACCGGAGTTTCCACATAAGGTTGCTATATACCAAGTTTGATTACAATACCTCATTCCAAACTCTAGTTATCGTCCGGAAACCATGATGTGGACCGACCGACGGACGGACGGACCGACCGACCAACCGACCGACCGACAAGCTGACTCCTATATACCCCCCCTAAACTTCGTTTGTGGGGGTATAATGAATTCTAGATGCTAGCATTAATATTTAACACATTTAAATTAGTCATATTATGTTGACACAGCATTCAAAACTAACATTTTAGTCACTTTACAATACCTATACAACTCACATATAATTACACAATTAATAAAATTATCAGTTTAAAAAATAGCAACAGACTTACTCCGGAATTAAACAAGATTGCATTTGAGAAAAATGCTATGCCACCGCAATAATACAACACTAAATAGTAGTGTAGGAACAGATTTTTTTGTTTCTATACAATTGAAGATTGTCATAATGCATATCTAATTCTTATTATCAGATTAGTGGTTAAATCTATTGTTAACTCAATAAAAGATCAGAGTAGGAATATATCAATGCACTTGAGTCTAGTGAATTTGGTGGTGAAGGTCATATTTCACACAGCCTAAAATTTCATGACTGCATCAAAGGACAACATGTAATACACTTTGTCAAAATCTAGGTCAGCTGATATCAAAGTTCACTTTTAATTTTGACACTAGAGGCAAAATTTGAACAACTTTGGTAGAGTACCTATAGATGATATCATTTAACAAATATTAAAGCTCTAAGCCTTGTACCTTCAGACAATAAGATTTTTTTGATTTCTTACTATATGTATATATTGAAAATCAATGACCCCGGGGCGGGGGCAATTGACCCCAGGGCTATTATTTGAACATTCTTGCTAGAGGTTCACTTCACAATGTTTCATGCAAAGTATCTAACCTCTAGCATTTGTCAATTGCTAGAAGAAATTTTTTTAAAGTTTTTACTATAAGTTTTTACTATGTAAATATGAGGAAAATCAATGACCCCCGGGGCCGGGCCGATTTTGACCCCAGGGCTATAATTTGAACAATCTGGGTAGAGGTCTATCAGACAATGCCTTATGCAAAATATCTAAGCTCTAGGCCTTTTGGGTCTTTACAAGAAGGTATTTTAAATTTTTACTATATGTACATATAGTGAAAATCCATGACCCCCGGGGCAGGGCTGATTTTGACCCCAGGTCTATAATTTGAACAATATTGGTAGAGGTCTACCAGACAATGCCTTATGCAAAATATCTAAGCTCTAGGCCTATGGGTCTTTACAAAAAGGTATTTTAAGTTTTTACTATATGTACATATAGTGAAAATCAATGACCCCCGGGGCGGGGCCGATTTTGACCCTAGGGCTATAATTTGAACAATCTTGGTAGAGGTCTACCAGACAATGCCTTATGCAAAATATCTAAGCTCTAGGCCTTTTGGGTCTTTACAAGAAGATTTTTTAAATTTATTCTTATAATTCCTTTTGGTTGCCATGGCAACCAGATTTCTGCATGGAATTAAATTCTTTGAACAACTTTGGAAGCCCTTCACCCAAGGATCAATCCTGCCAAGTTTGGTTGAAATTGGACTAGTGGTTTTTCACAAGAAGATTTTTTAAGTTCACTATATAATCTATATAACACACACACACACACACAAACAAACAAACACACACACACACACACATACACACAGGTGAATCGCTATATGCCACCGCATCGCAGATGCTGCGGTGGCATAAAAAAACAAGAGGGCCTCGCTCACCTGTATATAGCCCCCCCCGGGCCAATTTTTACCCAAGGGCTTTTATTTGTTTATTTGAACAGACTTGGTAGACACCCATAAGAAGATGCTAAACATCTAAGTTCTAGCTCATTGGGTTTTTTAAAAGAAGATTTTTTAAGTTTTTACTATACACATATAGTTAAAAACAATGACACCCCTGGGGCAGGGCCAGTTTTGACCCCCAGACTTTTATTTGAACAAACTTTGTAGATATTTACTTAAAGATGTTTCATGCTTAATATCTAAACTCTAGCTATTTGGATTTTTCAAAGAAGATTTTTAAGTTTTTGCTATACACATATAAGGAAAATCAATGACCCCGGGGCGGGCCAGTTTTGACCCCAGGGCTTTTATTTGAACAAACTTGGTAGACACCCATAAGAACATGTTTCATGCTAAATATCTTAGCTCTAGCTCTTTGGGTTCTTTAAAAGAAGATTTTTTAAGTTTTTACTATAATTATGCATATAGGGAAAATCAATGACCCCCTGGGGCGGGGCCAATTTTGACCCCAGGGCTTTTATTTGAACAAACTTGGTAGACATTCATTAGAAGATGTTGTCATGCTTAATATCTAAGCTCTAGCTCTTATGGTCCTTTAAAAGAAGATTTTTTTAAGTTTTTACTATATGCATATAGGGAAAATCT
>NW_026866921.1:0-94840 GCF_026571515.1 Ruditapes philippinarum | reverse complement strand
GATGATGGTCTCCCCTTGACGGGCCCCTGATTTTCCTAGGCTTGAACCTGTCTCTCCAGGAGGGCGTTGGTAGCCTTCATGCAATCCCTTATCCCCAGCATTACAGGGGGTCTTCAGGCACGGGTCTGTTGGCGGCACGGCGTGGTCTGGTGGTGGTGAATAAGGGATCTGGTGAGGGTGTGTCCTGGGACATCGTGACTATCGCTGGAGTTTTAATGAACGAGAGGGGGTTCCCGTAAAACTTTCTGTTCCTGGCCCGTCGCAAAGGGGTTTGCGGGCCCGACCCCGAGGGCTAGGCTGCGGAAGGCGGGTTTGGCAAAGGGTTCCAATTTGAAGAGTATGTTTTTTAAGTGGCTGTTTCTTTTCAGGGCTTCAATTCCTTTTGCATTAAGACCGTATTTCCCTCTTGATGAACATTTTCTCTGCCCGGGTCATTTCGTTTGCACCCTTTTTGCAGGAGTTTTAGTATAGAGGGTCCCGGACTGACTTCCCCCAAACTTTCCTGAGGGGCCTTTGAGCTCCCTCCTCAATGTCCAGCCTCCTTGCCTTCCTGTTCCAAAGTTCCGTCTTCTTCTTAGTATCTTTGTCATCAGGGCCCTCTTTCTAAGTTCGTGTTTTCGGAGCCACTCGATGAGTTGCTCCGGAAGTTCCTTGTCGAGAAAGAGGGCCTTGTGGCAAGACATCATCTGAGGCTAACACTGTTCATCTTCCCTCTCCAAATGTGGGTGCTGAGAGTCAGAGGAATTGAACAAAAGTAATACATGAATAAATGAAACATATATTATTTAGATCAATTTGTATTGATTTACATTGTATTCATCACATTTTAATCATCTTCATCACGTTGGGGAAGCTTCTCATCGTCAGGCCGGTTCTGTGTCAGTGCCTCAATGGGCTAATAATAATATTATTATTAATATATTTCATACGTTTCAATTGGTGATTACCTTCACCAGCAGCTGCCCTTGCCTGGGCTGTGGTTGCAGTGGCTAAGGCTGTAAAAGCATTTGATACGCTAGCAGTGGCTTCTGTTGTGGTCTGGCTGGTCCATGCAAAATAAATGGAATAATAAATTAAAAAGAAAAATACATAACAGTGTATTTTCACAGTTGTTAAATATTTCTTGACACAACCAGTGCGCCATATAAATTTACCTTTACTCCCCTTTTTTTTAGCTGTCTGCCTTTTTTAAATAATTTATTTTTCTTTGAGGCTGCTGCCCTTTCATTCCCCTTCTTTTTTTCCACGTGGGATGTTTAACATTTAAATATTGACTTCTATCATAATCTTTGAGAACTTCAAAACGATCCGTTTAGCTCCGTAGTCAAAGGCGGTATACCGCTAAACCAACTTTAAACCCCCGCAGAGCCAACGCCCGCATGCACAGAACGACTGCGTTGCCGTTAAACCAAGCTCGCTACTGTTCGCTTCCGTTAAGCCAACACTGTAGCAACGCTGGCTGCAGCAGTGTAAAGCAAAGGCAATGCCCGTGATTTCGATTTCGTTCATATTTGTGCGCGTGAAATTCGTCCCCCGTCTACTTACCGTTCAAGGTACACTCCAACAAGGTTCAGGTGGTGGTTAATAAGTGTTAAATTATACTTTTATATCCCTGTATTGAATGAATAAAAGTTGGTCCACTAAAAGTACATAATAGTTTTGCCTATTATATAATTAGCGTACATGTATGTAGTGTTGATTCATCTGTAGTGTGCTTAGGCCGGCCTAACTTTATACGGGTTAAAAGGACAGGCATAATCGACACTACAGATTATTTTAACCAAAGAAAAGGCAATACAATTTTAACACTTATTTTATACGAAAAGACTGGTACTTTGATGGTTTTTCAACAGGTAATGTGATGACTAATATTGTCAATACGATCATAGAGGGCGTGGATTCTTTGATTAAACAACCTGCCGGATGCGGTGAGCAGACGATGGTTAGGCTGGCACCAACTGTATACGCCATGACCTACTTAAAACAAACACAACAACAGACCGCTTACATAGAAACAAAGGGAAGTCAATGGATTAGAGATGGTATTTATTTACAGTTTTAAGTATGTACCTGTATTTTATAAATTGATGTTTGGATAAATATGATTTCAAATATGGTCTTATGATTTCAAGTATCAAATGGTCTTCTACAATGTGCGAGGTTTTTCAGAAGAAGCTTATACTTCATCATTACTTCAAACTTCATGTTTTATTTTCTTTCATGCTTTCCTTTGATTTCCAAGCAAATCACACTTTTATTATGATGGGAATGTTTTTATAGGTGTAAACAGAGAGGTTTCCCAATTCAAACAAGCCGACGGATCATATGCTGCCTGGCGAGACCGAACCCCTAGCACTTGGTAAGCCTGTTAATAATAAAATATTGTAATAACTATAGTAACTCACTTCCAGGAACTACTGAACACCGACCCGAGTATCATTTTTTAAATACAAAAACTATTGTGTAAATTTTGAAATTTTAAAACTCATACATAACGTAAACAAACAAAATAGCGGAACCATGTGACTAAAATAGTTCCAATATGTCGTCTTATTATATCAGAGGTCTGTTGCGAAGCATAAAAGCCGAGTGGATCAGATTGTGAAAGTTTCTTGTGACAGTTACTACACAGACAGTATATATATTTATCACATGCCGGTGTTGCTTGCGACTCTGTAAAACAAGGTATTGCACGGCTATGTATATTTTGACATAAGGCCATTTGTGTTGTACAAATTCGGTGTAAAGAGCGGCTATATGTTAGCGTTATGATTTTTTAAATGATTTTTTTTTCACTTTAAACAGTCTATATTTTGAGTTTGTCATAAAAAATGATATTATATTCAAGTAAGTCCATTACTTAATTTATTGAACTCGTTGATAAAATATGATTCAACTCGTTCAATAAATTCAGAATTGAACGTTCACTCATTCAATTTTCTCTTAATACTATGTTATAGGCTCACAGCATTTGTTGCCAAGGTGTTCTGTCAAGCCAGTAAGGTTGTAAATGATGCTGTTGATCAAGAAAAAGATGTAAAACTTACAATTGATTGGCTGAATAATCACGCTGAAGCTGATGGATCATTTGTTGATAATATGCCAGTAATAAACCGGGAAATGATAGTAAGATCAAACATTTTTATTCCATAGATAAATTATAAGCTCAGAATCAAATTCTGTACCAGACACTAAATTACTTTATTTTTAATCTGATAACGAGGTTATCTGATCAGGATTTGATTATTTATTTCAATCAAGTTTCATACTTAAAGTATGCATCACTTTTAATGTGTATATGAAAACGAAAGCTATGTTTATCGTTTATTAAATGAAAATAAAAGCTTTATTTATTATTCCTGAGATAAAAATAAAATCTACGTTTTCACATGTAGTTCATTATATTAAAATGAAAGCTATGTTTATTGTTTATCAAATGAAAGCTATGTTTAAAGTTGCTGAGACAAAAATGAAAGCTATGTTAATTTTATAGTTTATAAAATTAAATTGAAAGCCTTGTTTTTTGTTTATAAAATTAAAGCTTTGTGTATCGTTTCGGAGATGAAAATGAAAGTAATGTTTATAGTTTTTAAATGAAAGCTATGTTTATTATTCAATGAAAGCTATGTTTATTGTTCATGAAACGAAAATCAAAACTATGTTAGCTTTATTGTTTATAAATTGAGAATGCAAGTTGTGTGTATTGTTAAAGCTTTGTTAACTTTATAGTTTAAAAATGGAAATAAAAGTTATGTTTATAGTTTATAAAATAAACATGAAAATTATCTTTACAGTTGATAAGATGAAAATCAAAGCTATATAATTATGTTTATTGTTTATGAGAAGGAAAATGATAGCTAGTGTATCTGCTTATTTATCCTAAACAGGGACAAATCAATGAAAGAGATCCTTCCTTAACAGCCTTTGTACTGATTACCTTACAAGAATGTGGTAACAGTAATGCTGTAAGTGTTGAGTTTGCTTCAATAATTTTTCTAAGATGCTGTTAATGTTAACTTTTTAATTTATTTATTTGAAAGTAGTTTTGAACTAAATTACTCTAATAAGAAATGTACGAGTAAATAAAAGAATGATTCATGAAGATAAACTATGCTCAATTTTTTTAATAGAAATATTGACAATTTATACTTTTATTCACATAATAGACATGTTACGTTTAAATTTTACACACTATAGGTTGTTACAATATAAATATATAGTGTCATTCAAAAACTGGCAGTTTGTGTGTTTTTTCCTAAGAAAGTACCAATTAAATTCAAGTCATGGCTGTCAAGGTCAACTATTTTACCATGCTTTAATTGCTTTTTATTTATGGATTCATTCTTGGATAAAAGAACACCTATGACCAAGGACACGTGCTGTTAATTCATATTTGAGATTTGACCTTGACTATGAAATATAGGTTACACAAATTATTCTCTCTCCACTGTGGTTTACTTGAGAAATAACAAATCGAATGGAGCACCCGTAGGGAGGTGCCCCTTGTTTACTTTTGTTTTAATGGTTCTCGATGGAACTTTTTTTTACATTATTTTCACATCTGACTTACTTTGAAGTGGTTTCCTAACTGCTTCGGACCTTCCGGTAAGAATTCGAGAATAAAACAACCGCACAGAAACATAAAAGGGCCTTCAAAAAGAGATAGCATCATGTGTAAAATATGATAAACAAGATCAATTTTAATGAACGCAACTCCGATTTGTCGACCGATTTTAATTCGATTTAATTAGACGTTTCAACACAAATCGACTTATTATATTCACAAATTAAAAAATGGTTTCTTTTTCCAAAGATATTTCGATCCTTAAGTTTTGTCTAGGCCATAAGGTTTCTTTTATAAATATAAAATCAATTTTGTCGTTTTGACAAAAATTCGCGTAGCCAAAAAAAATTAAGCATTTTGAGTAATTGATTAAGAATGACAAAGAAATGGTATAGTCTTTGTGAAAAAAAAAATGAATTTGTGTCAAAACATCTGATTAATTCGAGTAAAATTCAGTCGTCTCCCACACCACCAAACCAGGTACTAAATGGAAGCCTTTAAACATTTATTTTCAACTGAAAACCAACCAAAATATTTTTGGACGTCGTTTTCTTTTTCTAGGGTGTTAATGCAACAGTCAACAGGGCAATTAAGTGCCTTGAAGATCTTTCAGAGGACATGTTAAAGAAAAATCCTTACCTGTTGGCAATTAGTACATATGCTTTAGCCATGTCCTACAGCAATAGATCAATTACATTTTTTAAGTTCTTACATGACATTAAGAAAACTGATAGGGGTAAGTTATTCCAATCGCCTTAAGTTTTCTTATTCCTTTTTTTCTTTTTAATTTTATTGTGACAATGCATTAATCAATACTCTTTAACATATTTCACTCTTTTGTGGGTTAGTTTTCTTTTAATTTGAATTCCAGATTCTATACCTAAAGCCTTGAACTACTGATCTCATCTAAAACAATGACGGATTTAAAACTTCGTATCCAGTTTGATTAAGCAAAATACATATTCATTACTTCATGATTAATAATTAAGCATTTATCTTCATTCTGTCATTACTTGTAATTTGTATAGTAATTGGACTCGTTTGTGTCACAACTGTGTAAAAACTGGTATATTTGTAGAGGGTACATTCTGGGGAAATCCGGGAGATAAACCAGCAAACGCCCATTCTGTAGAAACAACAGCATACGCCCTTCTTGCTATGTTGAAATTCGGGGACATAAAAACAAGTTCATCAATTGTAAGTTGGCTTACGTCTCAAAGAGGTGGCACAGGGTCATTTAGAACAACACAGGTAACTTTGATAGACATATTTATTTTCGAAAATCAAATCATTATAATTATGATGTTTATTATTCGGCTGTTTATCTTACTATTTTTATTAATTTGTTTTTTTTTCTTTTAATTTATATCACAGATTTCTATTTTTTTTTACTTAAATCATCATTATCATCATCATCATCATCATCATTATTATTATTATTATCATTATTATCATTATTACCATTATTATTATTATTATTATTATTATAATTATAATGTATTATCATTATTATTATTATTATTATTATTATTTTATTAATATTATTGATATTTTTAATATTATTTTTATTATTATTAATATTATTATTATGTTTCTTATTATTATTATCATTATTATTATTATTATTATTATTATTATTATTATTATTATTATTATTGCTACTACTATCATTATCATCATCATTATTTTTACTATTTTCATCAACATCTTCATCATCATTATAAATTTTATTAATTCTAATAACATCATCATCTTCATCATTATAAATACTCATATATCATCAACAGCAGCATGGTCATAATCATTTTTACTTCTATTATTATCAATATCATCATCATCATTACTATTATCATCAGTACTACTATAATTATCATCATCATGGATATTACTTTCCAATTCCTCCTCTTGCTTATTATCTATATTAGATAAAAATTAGAAATGATCTCCGTCTGTGCATCCGTGCGTTAGTGCGTCCGTTCCAATTTTTAACGTTCGTCCGTACCAATTTTGTCCGGAGCATGACTCCAAAAGTACTCGAGCTATTTTGTTCATACAATAACAGAGCACATGGAAGAAATAAGTGCAGTGTTCAAAAACAATGGGAACTCGGAATCCAAAAGACTGGGCATTTTACTTTGAGAGAAACGGAATTCAAGTAACGTGGATCTGCCGTCATTGCATTGACATTAGTACATGTATATACATGTGCCTGATTGAATGTGCAAAGAAGTAGATTTGTTATTGTTAATAGCGACAATGCTGCAACATGTAACCGTTGAAATGACGGTAACTCATTTACAACTACAAATTATAAATGAACAAAAATATTCAAAATTTAATACATGTATATTAATAGTGAAACATAAACATAAACATTCGTAGCAATGATAAAAATGTAAGTTTGTCAGTATTCATCAGTCAAGCACATGCTTTTAATAAGCACTCATGACAAATCATTATAATAAAAGCACTATTACACATTTATTTCTTGAATTGATTATCGGACGAAAACGAAAGTAGCAACTATCGTGAACCGGAAATACATATCAATGTATGCAATGTAACGGAACATTAATTATACAAATGTCATTTTACGTTGATAATTGGCTGTTATTTGACTAACACCTGTCAAACTGGCACGAGTCATCTTTCTTTAAGAAATGTAGTTAAATCTTAATTGTCACGTGATATTGTACACGGAGAACGTGGTTTAGAACGGTCCGATAAAATGTCAATTTTTACAATATTTCTAAAGGATTTAGTTAACAACATGTGGATATAAAGTAATTTCAGTATATGTGTTCTAATGTCCGATAAGAAAAAGAGTGAAAAAAGTGAACTTTTGTCTGAAAAATCAAAATATAAACGTGAAGCCACGTAACCTTTGTTAGAGGGCAATGAAACGGATTGCACGGACTACTCGTATGGTGATTTACACGAGTGTAGTGAGACGTGTAGTGATAACAAAACGCAACGGACAAATAAATATAGGAATAAAAAAAGCAAACACACTAGTGATAATACACAAACTGTATGTAATCACTTTATAGATTGGCCTATGGCTTTTCCTGCGCTCCATTCGGAATGATTCAGCCGTCATATGCTACGGGCCCGCCGCCATCCATGGGGTTCGGGTTCCCAACGCCAGGCGCTGGATTCCCTTCAAATCCACCACAATGGGCGACTGTACTCATAAATGACGTAAAAATGATAAAGGAAAAACTTCATTCTATCGATAAAATTGAGAAGTCAATTTCATCCATTAAATATAAAAATGACAGACATAGAATCAAAAATGAAATCATTCGGTACTAGGATCACTGAAACTGAAAAATGCTGTGAATACTTGTCTAAGGACAATGATTCGATGCATCGTGAATTAAAAGACACACGAAGTGACCTGAAAAATATAAAAAAAGGATTTTAACTTTGTAGAATCACAATCCACTCAGATATGCGGGATGCAGGAGAAACTTGAACAACAGGTTATAAATCTAGAAATGCAGTCACTGCAGAATAACCTTTTGTTTTATGGATTTTCCAAGGAACCAGACGAGAACTGCGGAAACCTAATAAAAGAGCTATGCAGAGATACGTTGATATTGTCTGACGCTGAAACATTTTGGTTTGAGAAACCCCCCTATCGTCTTGGAAAACGTTCGCCTTGAAAAACACGTCCTATTGTAGCGTTTTATACTCACTCATCAGCGAGAACGTGTAAGGTCCGCGTCTTTCGATCAAGCAGACGACTTGAGGGATGTAGCACGTGGGATCGGGATTCAACTACCTAGGGCAGTGTGTGATGCTAGAAGACCGCTGTATCCGAAAATGGAAGAGGCGAAAAAGGCCGGTAAATCTGTAAAATTCATCGAAACAAAATTATTCATTAATAATGTAGAATACAAACCGAGTAGTGAATACTAGAGATGTCATGAAGAGTTACCCCTAAATGTACTGTGTTGGAATGTCAACGGACTAATAAGACATATTACTGATAATGATTTTATTTCGTTTATATCTAGTTATGATTTAGTGTTTCTAAATGAGACTTGGATTTCGAAAACAAGATTTATATAGATATGATATTTTTGGATTTACTTGCATTCAACTTAATGGAAATAAGGTAAAGAACAATAGCAGAGGTAGATACAGTGGCGGTTTTTCTTTATACTTAAATAATGATATTAAAAAATATATAACTGTAGCAGAAATGAACCAATATGGATATATGTGGATTAAATTAAGTCAAGAACTATTTTCATTTAATGAAGATGTATTTATATGTCACTTGTATATACCTCCCGTAAATTCTAAGGTAATTAAACAGGAGGAATTTGATTTTTTTGAAAATTTAGAAAATGATATTTTGAAATATAACGAATTAGGCAAAATATACGTAGTTGGCGATTTTAATAGTCGCACCGCCGATTTGCCTGACTATTTTCTATTTGATAATTACTTAGACGAAAACTACCCTTTTGTTAACCGAATAAACATACCCGAACGAGTTAACAGAGACCACGTCATTGATACGCACGGGCGTCGTCTGCTGGATTTGTGTGTATCAACCGGTTTGTCGATAGCAAACGGTATGGTGTCACATGACTGCGATACGGGCGATTACACTTACTGTTCACATCAAGGACAATGTACTGTAGACTACTTACTATTACACCGTCATGATTTCGACTCATTATTGAGTTTCGAAATTCTCGATTTCAACTCATTTTCGAACCACGCGCCTTTAACGTTTAGTTTGCCTAGAAAGAATTTAAACAAAAACTATCAGTCAGTACCTTCCGTTAATAATACATTTATACAAAGACTTGTATGGGATCAAAATAAAGTCAGTCTTTTTACAGAAAATATAAATAATAAAAGAAATACGTTTTTGCAATTATCAAACGCTTTAAATATAGAACCAATAGATGTTGTTGTTGAAAACTTTTCATCGGAACTTTTAAAATCTGTTTCTGGTGTATTCAGACAACAAACAAACGAAGAAAAAATTAATACTCGCCAAAACAAAAATAATTGGTTTGACTATGCTTGTTGACGCGAAAACGTCAGTTCAATAGCGTCCGAAATATATTGCGTAACAGAGATAATGATGATATCAGACGGAACTTTGTGCACGCGCGAACAAAATATAACAAAGTTAAAAAAATCGCGAAACGGAAATTCCAAATTAACGAGGGCAAAAGACTAGAAGATCTAGCAAAGAAAAATTCTAGAAATTTCTGGAAAACCCTGAAAAAAATAAATAAGAATGTCATACACAACCCAGAATCTCTTAATATTAATGACCTACGTGATCATTTCAAACACTTTTTGGGGAAACCAGCTCAAACGATATAATTAAGTGGTAATGTCTTCGTCGGTTCCGAATTTCCGGAAATTGATATAAATTTTACAGAAACAGAGTTACCGACTTCCATTTATCGCAGAAAAATAATAATTCGCCAAGCAGTTATCAGATTACTTGCGAAATGCTTAAAACCTTATATGATATTATTTCCCCCTTTTTTTTTAAACCTGTATAACAAATTATTTAATACAGGGGAATATCCAGTAAGTTGGGGTGAAGGAATAATCGCCCCCATATTTAAAAAAAAAGATGTAAATAAGACTGAGAATTATCGTGGCATTACTCTTATTAATACATTACCAAAAACATTGTCACAATTACTTTTGAATAGGTTAACTTCCTGGTGAAACAAATATGAGGAAATTTCCAAAAACCAATTTGGCTTTCAAAAGGGTAAATCGGTAACTGATTGTATATTTATTCTCCATTGTATTATTCTTAAGGTACTTTATTCTGGGAAAACGCTATATTGCGCCTTTATAGATTACCAACAATGCTTTGATAAAATAGATAGATATTTTTATATGAAAAACTTGTTGCTGCAAATCTCAGTTCCAAATTTGTTCGAGCTATCAAATCGATGTATACTGTAGTAAAATCTTGTGTAAGGTTTAAAAATACATATTCCGATTTCTTCAATCTCAAGCAGGGAGACCCGAGCTCGCCTCTGTTGTTCATGCTCTTCGTTAGTGATATAATACAAAACTTAAATACTGACATAGATGATATATTTAGTCTAAATGAACAAAAATTATTTCTCATTCTATATGCAGATGATCAAGTGCTGTTTGCAATGTCCCCTGAAAGTTTACAGTCAATGTTAAATGACGTCGTTGTTTATAGTAATACTTTGGATTTGAAAATAAATACGTCAAAAACCAAGGTCATGATCTTTGAAAAGGGAAGAACCACAATTTTTTCTTTTAATATTAATGACACACAACTTAAAATAGTAGACTCCTTTAAGTACTTAGGAATTACTCTTTTTAAAAATGGCAATTGGTCGAGGACACAAAAATGTATTGCTCAGGACGCATCGTTTGCATTATTTAATTTGTTTCGTTTGTTTAATAACGCAGATTTTACTTTTTCAAAGAAATTTTACTTATTTGACACGTTGGTTCGTTCAGTTCTTAACTTTGGATCTGAGATTTGGGGGCATCATAAGGCCAGGGAGATAGAAGTTGTACACACGAAATATTTACGACGAATACTTTGCGTTAAACGATCAACCAAACTATCGGCACTATATGGTGAAACTGGGCGTTTCCCCTTGAAATTGTGCTAAAGATTACTATGTTAAAATACTGGATGAAAATATTATCGCAAAACTCAAATTCACTGATTTTACAGACATTTCTAATGCTTAAAAATGACACTGATTTTAATAGACATTACGCACGAAATAACTGGGCGTATCAAATCAAGACTATACTAGATAGCCATGGTTTTAGTTATATTTGGGTTCACCAATTTGAAATCGACATTCCTTTCGATGAAATTAAGAAAAGAATTTATGATTCATACATGCAAAAATGAGGAAATTAATAATTCAAATCGACTTAATTCATAGCGATATATAAACATGAATTCGAGCTTGAGAAATACCTTAATATCATCTACGAAAATAAATACCGAATAGCATTAACTAGATTAAGAACTTCGTCACATAGCTTAAATATTGAAACTTGAAGATATAATAACATCCAAAGAGAAGATAGATTATGTAGGTTATGTAATATATATCAAATTGAATCGGAATACCATTTTCTTCTAGTTTGTCCTTTTTATCGTGATTTGAGAAAAAAATATGTTCAGCATTATTTCTCTCACTGGCCAAATATCAAGAAACCTGAGTTACTATTATCATCACGTTCGAATAAAACTATTTATAATGTAGCTAAATTTATATACTATGCGAATCTAAGTCGCGACGCGTAAATAAAAGTTCATACAGCATGTTCAATCTATAATTAGTTTAACTCACGATTTTTTCCCGTATTTAGTTGGTTTTCTACTAGATAGAAGTATTTTAAGTATTTACACGCGCACGAGAATCTCATTTTACGCGCGGGAGGTATAATGAGAAACCTTGTGTAGCTGATCAATTTATATTTAAATGACCAGTCTTTTTTCTTGTATCAAAAGTAAAATATTATCAATTTAGTATTAATCATTATTGATAATCATGTACTCTTCTGTAAACCATGTTCTCTTTGTATATTATACTCTGTATGCTAAAAACATAGTAAAATGTTTAATGTTGAATAAACTATTATTGTATATTGTATTGTAATTTAGTTATCTAAATGTTAAAACCAATTATGTCCGGAAACCGATTAAAGCCACTTTTACGATGTGTTAATAATACATGATGACCGGCAATTAAAATTACCATGGAACGTGTGAATCACGAGTGACAAAATCTCACCGACCTTTGATCAGTCGGCTGTTTTCACACTTCGACTAATTGAGATGAAAAAAATGTGGGATAAAGTTGACAGGACCAAAATTTTCTTTTCGAGTCAAGTCAAGTCAAGTCAAAAACATTTTATTCTCTCATTCCATGTACAAACATGACATTATGGAGTAATAAACATGAATAAAGTATAATGAGGCTCAAATAGCAGTTAATTAACATACTAGCGAAAAATATAATAGAATTGTGCTTCCAGTTTTTAAGTACGTGGAGAGCTAAAACTGTTGTGTATATATATTATTAAAACATATTAAGTAATAAAGAAAGCTTGTATTACTTTCAAAGGTATTGTTTCATTTTTCTCGTCACACACACACACACACACACGCGCGCGTAAAAGGTATGGTATTAAGATGCGAATAGTAGATGAGGGGAGATAACAAAAATAGCTTTGTAGGTAGATGTTGTTGCATTTACTTCTCTCTAGTTAAAGTGTTAGGTAATATTCAAGTGTTTAGTTATACAGAGTGAATTTGAATATGATCTAGAAAAACTTTCTGATCGGCGGGAACTGGGGTCTCCGTCTACTCTATCGTGGACCTGAACTCAATCAGAGCACGACCTGGGACATGGAAGCTCCAATAAGGTCTTCCTGCGATGAAACGCGCCCCAGGCCGTGCCAGGTGCACTCCTGTCCCTCGGCTTCCCAATGGCGGTCGGGAGACAGGAGTACCCCCGACTTCACGGTGAGTCCTATACAAAGGTGTCGGAGGCCACAGTTCCCACACGATCTTTTAATATTTAATTAGCGAAAAGCTTAATCATAGGCCCAAAGAGGGAAAAAATAGTTCTTTTGTATAATGTTGATAGAAAAAACACATTTGCATATAGTGAAAAATAGCATTAGATATTGAGATACGAAAGTGTAGTTGGTTTTTACTTCTTAACCTAGACAACTTCTTCTGACCTTTCATTTAGAAAAATCAAAGATCTGTGGTCTAGTTGAAATGCGGGATACTATTAATGAGTGCCACTAGGTCTCCCAAAACGAAACAGAGACTTTGCAGCGCTTTTGATATTCGGAGAAAAAAAGTTCTATTTTAATTATTACATAGTGGTCAATGCCTTAAATTCTACTTAGTATACACTTAACAAATTTACATAATTTGAGACGTTCCTGTTTATTGTGAGTATTCATTAATTCATATGTTTTGATCATATTTGGTCTTCTAAAATAATAAGGTTTTAAGAAGCGTTTACGCTCATTTTCATTCGAATACACAGGTGTCTCGGTAAGTCAAAATTTGACCTAAGCGGTGTTAAAATACAAAGATAAAGCAGGAAATTTGACGGGACTTAAGAAATTTTTCAAGTAACGCGGAATTTTGAGTAAAGCGATTTTGACTTATTGAAGGTCAACTGTAGTCTCCTTAACCTACTATTAAAGTAATTCCACTTTATCAGATTTTCTTGTCTTAACCATAACTCAAAAAGTAGTTGAGGAATTCTTTTCAAAATTTTATACACTGGCATAGCACATAAGTAGGAAGTGCAGGGTGCAATAACAATAACTCTTCCTTTCCTACTTTAAGAGTTGTTTCCCGTTACTAGGTTTACTTGTAAAATTTGGTTCGTAGCACAACTGCAAAAGAAAATGTTTTTATAACTTTCATACACTGACATAGTACATAGGAAGAAAGTGAAGTGTTTAAGTTCAATAACACTGCCTTGCTTAGTTTTAGATTTTTTTTTCCTTTGTTGGATTTTTTCGAAAACTGTCGGACGCATAACTAATACAGTGCATGAGGGACGTTCTGCAAACTTAAGACACTGACAAAGCACAATTATAAGAAGTGCAGTGTGCAAGAACAATAACTCAATCATACCTTCTTTTAGAGTTATTCCTCTTTTTCAAAATTTATTTTAGAGCATAACTCAAAAAGTACTTGAATGATTTTCTTCAAACTTACCCATTACTATGTAAGCAATTTGTAAAAATGACTGTTGTCATTCGAAATCCTCCTGCTACAAGTTCAAATTGCTATGAAAATACATGATGACCGGGATTTAAAATTACCATGAAACATGTGAATCACGAGTGACAACACCTCATCATGATGTCGCCGACCTTTGATCAGTCGGCTGTTTTTACACTTCAACTAATTGAGATGAAAAAAATATGGGACTTTAATTGACGGGACCAAATTTTCTTTTCGACTACACAGGAGTCTCGGTAAGTCAAATTTGACCTAAGCGGAGTTAAAATACAAAGATAAAGCAGTAAATTTGACGGGAATTTAGAAATTACTCTGTAAGCAATTTGTAAAAATGACTGTTGTCATTCGAAATCCTCCTGCTACAAGTTCAAATTGCTATGAAATGATAAAAGATGCTTCAATAATCATCAATTTTGGCACAAATATTAACTGAATCGTTGCCTTTGTAACGGCATGCCCAATCTTAAATTTCATTATACCATTAAATTTCATGTTACCACTGCAATTAAGGGACATCTTAAAATTGCCAAAAATCACTATTTTGCTTTGATTTATCCATCAAACTGATTTCAAAGTGCTGCAACTTCTCAATGAATTTAAATAGTGTCAAAGATTTATCAGCTTTTGTTACACATTACCCTCTGCTCGACCTGAGGTCAATTATAGCCTATCTCAAGTCTCAAATCTTCTTGGCGATGAAGGGGGTTCTGTCCCTCTTCAAAACCCTAAGCAGAAGGGGAACACCCCCTTCTGGAACCCCCTGATGTATCTTTTTGATAGGGCACGGCGCCGAAAGAGTGATCACTTTTTTAACATCAGATCTTAAGCAATTTGTAACCATTTGATGCCTCAAAAGGGGACGTATATGCATGACAAAACGTCTTTATGAAGTAATGGGTTAAAACACTGACATAAATGAAACGAGATGAATAAATCACATATTAATAGTTATACTAAAACTACTCTTTTTTGTCTTACTTTGAAACTGTACTTAGCATTAGTAGCATGACCTTAATAATACGGCATTTTAAGAGTTTCCTCTAACCAAGTAATAACATTCATGTAACTTCTTCAAGGCGAGTGGATTAACCTTGTATAATACCTTGTTATTACTATAATTGTTGTTAAGCCTTGTTATATAACGTCAAACCATTAAATCCTATACAGAATATTTGCAAAAGAATTGGAAATTTATTGTTGAATGTTTTTGTCAATTGTCTAGGATACAGTGGTCGGCCTGCAAGCTTTGTCTCAGTACAGCATCGTTACCTATTCTCCAGATGTTAATCTAAAGGTTTTCTTTTTCGCAGACGGCACGATGTTTTCATCAGTAAGAGTAACTAAAGAAAACGCTATCTTACTAAAAAATATATCAAGGGTAAGACATATTTTCAAAATTTTGACAGTGGCCTAGTTGATAATGGCATTTAATCCCATTCAACTACCTCTAGTCGTTGTGGAAAGGAATCAATGTGATTGATTCTTTAATATGAAATGAGTAGTTAGCTCTTTTGAAGATCTGTAGTCCTATTCATGCTTATGGCATGCATGTCCAAGTATTGTCAATGAACGGATACTTAAAATCTGAATTTGATTTAAGCAGTGTTGATGTGTGCGTGTGTGAGTGCATGCCTTGTGTGTCAAAACGAAATCAGAACAAATCAAAGTTTGAAAACAAAAATATTCTTTTGAAAAAAATAGAAGGCATACGAAAGTGAAATTAAATATGTGTTATAGTCTCTTTATAAATATAAGATAAACATGTTTAGAAGTCACACAAAGTAGATATGTTATGTTTTAAACTCTATAACTATACGTGGTCGCAATTTGAAAATATTATGTTATTATAAAAACTGGCAGTTTTTGAAGAAAAGACCTGTGATTAAAATATTTTCAGTTGAAAATTACATAGATTTCAAAACATTTCTGTGCATAAAAAATATTTAACTAAGGATGAGTTTAGTATATCTTTAAACCGGATGGCATACTAAATAAAACATTATTTCCTTTCTTTAATAGTTACCTGTTGAGACAAAAGATAACAAACTTACGGTAAAAGTTCAGGGAACTGGAAGTGCAGTTATGTCAATTGATCTCCGTTATAACAGGCCAGCCACTGCGGAAGAATCTTGTCCCTTTAAAATCACTGATATTGATGTTCAAGAGGTGGAAGATCTACCGATTGATACCAATTTGGCAAAAGAAAGGTAAAAACATAAACGTTTTTCGATTTCCGTTTATTAGTTAAACTTGTTCCGAAATATAACTGTGTATATTTGTATATAAAGTAAAAACATATCAAGGCTATCAGTTAAGAAGAACTTTTAATGAAAATGCGTGACACATAACTTAAACCGTATTCTGTTGTTTCTACTTTCCTGCTTTAAATGTGTGACATACTCAATCAGATAAGAGTGACATGCACTTATCATGGAGATATTTTAAATATTTGTTTTCCTAATAAATTGAATTAATGTTATTAGCCGAAAATAATCGAGTTTGAATCACTGTATGTAACGATTTAAACTATTTTTGTAGTCAACGTTCAAGTGAAAAAAACGTTGAAAACGATTTGTTTGAATGTTTCTTTATTTTCAAAACCTATCTTGGTTATTTCTTCAAATAATTCTATATAGTCCAAGAGATGGCGGGGTTTTATTGCAATTTACCGTATCACCAAAAGAAACATTGCCATTATAAAGCATATTATTTGTAGTTTCCAAAAACCCATTTTTTAAGTTACACAGCCCGGGCAAAAGTACAAAAATCCAAGATGGCCGCCAATATGGCCGCCAGAAATTACTAAATACCATATAATTTTTGTTTCTTGATTTTTTACATACGGATTTTGTACAAAGAAGTTTCAATTGCACAATATCAGATAAAATATGGCTAATTTATGTTTCAATCATGCAAAAATAACAATTATATGGCAAACTTTTAAATTATCACTCTCAATTTACCAAAAAAGTGGTAAAAAATGGCATTTTTTGACAATATGATGACTTTCGTTTTTCTGTATTTACACAATATAAACAAAAATGCATTTAAAGTGTTTGTACTTTATCAATTTAACATAGTTAGACAAGTTAAGCATAAAAAAATCATTTTCTGGGCATTTATGCCGTAAGAGTAGATCTTCAAAAGTGGGTGGGGTAATATCACAGAAAAAAAAATTAAATTACAATGTTCTCAAAACTTGCCTTTACTTTATAATTTCAGTTTAATGTATAGGAAATTGTGTTTTAGTTGTATGTTCTTTATCATTTTAACATTTGTTGATAAGTTAAGCATAAAAATTCATAACCTGACGCATTTATAACAGAAGTGTACAGCTTCAAAAGTGGATGGGGTAAAATAACCCCAAGAAAGCCCGTTCAAAATTAATAAAGTCCTTAAACTTGCCCTTATTTCACAATTTTAGTGCAATAATAATATATTAATTGAATTTTGTGGTAAAATATAAAATAAATATTTATTACAGTTAAGAAGTAAATAAACATCATGTCATAGCAACCCTTTAAGATAATCACAATTAACCAAAACTTTAACAGGTAAAATAACACAGTTTTTGCATTTTGTTGCCTTTTAGTATATCTTTTTGACACAAAGTAGAAGAGTTGTGCTACAGTTGTATTAGCTGATTATAGCTGTATTAGTTTGGCGTAAAAATCATTACAAGAGAATGTATCACACAGGGATAGAGTTAAAAAAAATGGGTCCAACAAAACACTTTCAAAATTAAAGTGATAATTGAACATGCTTTTACTTTTTAATGTTTAATAGTCATGTTTTGCCATTTTCTGACAATAATTATAAATAAATTATGTTAACGATGAACCTAGCATAGTCATATTTTGGTTAAACACGTTTATTGCAGATATTTTTGTGAAATCTACGAAATTCTTACTGAATATTTTTTAATAAAAAGTTTGGAAAGCTGTACTCCATATTGTTGGTCAAGTTAATATGGTCCTCACTAAAAAACGCCAATTATAATGACGTTATGTATTTATACTGTGTTTATCTATAGTGTATGGAGAAAAAACGTATCAAATCTTGTATGTTTGTTCTCAAAAAGATGTTTATTTTATGTTTAAAAAAACAGGCTGTATTGCAATTACAAGTATTTTCAAATTTCAGTTTATAAATTCTTTAATAAACTAAGAAAAAAAAACATCATTTAAATGTTTTATTTATTATAATTAATTCACACATAAATGTATGAAAACAAAATGCTAGTATTTTTGTAACTTTTGTTTCATCTTTGTAACATAAAATAGATTTAAGTGTCTTTAATTTAAATTGTCGCGAGGCATGTGTCTCAGAAGAGTAGCACTAAAAAGTGTGTGGGATAAAATTGAACTTAAACCTGAAGACATCACGATGCTTATACAACATACACTTATGGGCAGATACAGTTTTTATTACGTTCTTTCTACCAAAAAATGTAATTTCATTAATTCTGATACATGTTTACAACACCTGTACATAATTGGTTATGTTTTTGTTAAAGGCCCATTATGCCTCAGACAAGCTTTTATCTTCCTTTCTCTAAACCTTTTTATAAATTTTGTTATAGGTTTATGTTATCCATATCGTTACTCACTGGCCAATCACCAGAACTTTTTTTATCTGTTACATTTTTGCAATAAGTAAAGTGAATTAGTATTTTGTATGGAAGCTAAAATATTACTTTGCTTACATTTTGCTACATTTACTACAAAGAATTATAGATTTATCGCTGTTTTATTCAGGTAACAAGCATCTTATTTTCTCTTAAACCATTATTTAATTTATTTGTTTTTGAGGCATAATGTGCCTTTGATAAAGGTAAGAAATTTTGCATCATAATTACAATCAAGAACAAGTGCATTAAAAACATCAAAAGACACACTTATATATTAATCAAGAACCATGATATCTTTGTAATGCATTTTGTGAGAGTGTAGTTGTGAAATTTGATATAAACACATCATCATTTTTTAATTTGACAAAGGTAACAAGTATTGTCATTTATAAAATTAGCAATCATATATGAATAAGTTTAGCAAAAGTTGTGAAAGTAACTGCACACAAAACATTCAAATAGTTAAAACATGTTTAAGCTATCAATACTTGTCACAGAAATACATACATCTTGAAAGTATGCACTAATACATTCTGTACAAAAGTCGATTTAAAAGCAACAATTTTCACATAAAGCAACCGACCAGCATTTAGTTGTAATTTACATCTATAAGTACATAGTCGCTGTTTCCTTCAGATCCACTAGCTATGTTATGTGTAGTCTCACTATTCAGCAGAAATAAGATTTTAAATGTCAGTACTTTGGGAGTCACACTGAGAACTGACTGTGTAGATGGGAAAAATGATGCATCAGCTCCTGACAGTTTGATCAATCTGGGATGTTATATTTTTTATCCTTGAAAATCGTTCAGCACAATAACATTGCTGTGCTGCATAGTTTTAGTTTCTTCTTTTTGACTTTTTTCCTGTTGGGTAGTTCTAGTATTCCTTCGTGATTACTGAATATCACCATTAAGGATGTGTTGCCTGACTTAAGAGTTCTCCTTTGTTGGCTTTTATCTGATATTAAGACTTCATAACCCTATTTTAAAAAGTTCAGTTATTAAGTTCAACATAATTTTCATATTTAGGCTACACGCATTATTTTACTTGGGTTCATACACTGTTTTTCATGGAGTGTCGCAATAATTACATTAAAGATCCCTTGATTACCGTCTTATGAACTTGTCTACGGATGCTTAAAATTTTAAGTTTCACTATTATAATTTCATTACATTTTTGTTTAAATACTGAATTTTGCTTGGAGGACGTTGTTAGAAGCTTGCATATATCACTGCTGTCCAAAAAATAGGCATAATCGAACCGGGCGTAAGTGTGCCATATTGTGTATCTTTCTATTTGCTTGTACGATTTTGAGCATATGTATTCTAAACAATGCTTGTCTGGCATAAGTTATAGGTGTTAATAGGGAAAAAATACAATCCCTAAAGAACTTCCAATAAACAGTAAAATTGAAAATGTTGCAGACTTGGTTTGATTGAGCCTGTTCATGGATGGTACTGGATAGTGCAAACTACCGTCCACACCCCATTAGCACCTCCTCAATGATGATTCAACCTTCAGCATGAAATAGTAAAATTTGAATTTTGAAACATTCGCAGATGTGTTAAAACTGAGGTCATCATGGAAAGCTCAATGTGACTTATTTCAGCCAGTACATTAAACGTGGCGTATGGTCCCACAATTAACTCGACCTAAACATGCAACACATCTGTTGTCCAGACAAGAGTATCAACGCATGAAATGAAAAATCAGGGGTGACTTTGAGCAACACATCTTGTTTTAGCGTGATACACATCAGATCAATGTTAAAAAAAGTTATGTATAATTGTAAAAAAATCATCCATGAAAGACAATGTTGTTGGAAAGACAACGCCATCTTTTAATCATATTATGAATACGGAAGTTCAAGTGTGACTTGATTTTTGAATGTGACACATCGATCTAATGTCAAAAAACATTTTATTAAGTTATTTAAAAAATCCATCCAGGAATGACATAATTATTGACTTGACATGACCATCAGTGCACAATGTATGCAAAACATGCAAAGGTATGGACCACACTCAAAGTAAGGAATATGGAAGCACTGTACAAATAATAATTCCTTTCAATTTTTTGTAGGGGAGGGCATAAAATGCTGCTTTTATTTTAAGTATTGAAATTGACTGTTTTCTTTTGTGCAGAATGTATTAATGCATCTATACTTCATTGTACTTATATGAATATATGTATTTAAATTGTGTTTTAAGTTTAATTGATATGATAAAGACTTAAATACCTTTTGCTATCCACTATTGCAATTTTCTATGACTGTGATTTTATTCAGTATGATATTTGCACAACATTCATTAATAAATGCTCCTTTCATCAATGACAATAACCATTTCTCTTTTCTTTCATGTTAGATATTATAGTAGTCAAAGTTAAAATGATACCAATCAACCAAAATTAAAGTTTATATCAAAATGTAATGAAACCGAATATCCATTTTACAACTTTTGCTGGAAGATCATTATCAAAAAATCTTTTCAAAAAAGTGTTTATCCATACAATATTTTTGTTTTCAAAACATAAAAAATGCCATCATATAATTGTTAAACATATATTATAGAACAATAAAAGCAAGTTGATGAACATTATATTTAATGGTTTAGGTGTTATTATTCCCTATAGAGTTTTAAAACTATAAGATATATGATAAGGTATAACTACTTTCAATGACTTGTCAAGAGCTCTATAATCAACTGATAAAAGACAGACAACTATGAAATTATTTTATTCTACGATATATCTAAAGGCAACAAAATCTCAAAAATGTGTTTCGGTACCATTCATTTTTTGTGATAATTTTAAATTGCGATGACTTGATGTTTCTTTCTTCTTTAATGTAATACAATCTTTATATTTCTTATCACAAAATTCAATTACATGATAAATACACTAAAATTGAAAAGTAAAGGCAAGTTTTAGAAGCTTAATAATTTGAACTTTTTTCTTCTTTTTTCTCCTCTTTCTTTCTCGGTTATTTTACCCCACCCACTTTTGAAGCTGTACTCATCTGTGATAAATGATCAGGTAATAAATTGTTAAGCTTAACTTATCAAGAAATGTTCAAATGATAAATAAAATACAATTAAAACACAATCTACTATACATTAAACTGAAATTATAATGTAAAGGCAAGTTTTGGGAATATTGTAATTTTGATTTTTTTTTTCAATAATTTTACCCCACCCACTTTTGAAGATCTAATCTTACGGCATAAATGCCTAGTAAATGATTTTTTTATGCTTAAATTGTCTAACTATGTTAAATTGATAAAGTACACACACTTTAAATGCATTTTTGTTTATATTGTGTAAATACGATAAAACGAAAGTCATCATATTGTCAAAAAATGCCATTTTTTACCACTTTTTTGGTAAATTGAGAGTGATAATTTAAAAGTTTGCCATATAATTGTCATTTTTGCATGATTAAAACAAAAATTAGCCATATTTTATCTGATATTGTGCAATTGAAACTACTTTGTACAAAATCCGTATGTAAAAAATCAAAAAACAAAAATTAAATGGTATTTTGTAATTTTTGGCGGCCATATTGGCGGCCATCTTGGATTTTTGTACCTTTTCCCGGGCTGTGTAACTTAAGAAATGGGTTTTTAGAAACTACTAACAATATGTTTCATAATGGCGATGTTTCTTTTGGTGATACGGTAAATTGCAATAAAACCCCGCCATCTCTTGGACTAATAGGGATGAAAGAATAACATACAGCTTATGAATACGTTTGTATTCTTTATTTCCTCTAGTACAATTCATGAATGGAATAAAATCAATCTGAAAGATTACAATCTTGCTTTATTGCACAGCTCTCCTGTGTATTCTATTGTTTCTGTTTCAAATGTGTGACAAACTTACTCCGATAAGATTCGTCTCACGCACTCCTGAATATATTGACTTCAATTTATTTTTGAAAAAGAGTAAGCTATCTCTTTTTGACTGCACTAATATTCAAAGATAAATGAATGAAAGGGCAGTGCATGAAGGTACCTAAACTCGAGTAAAATTGAGCAAGGAACTTAAGTTTGTGATTAACAGAAATCATTTTTGAACATACCCACCATCAAAACCTTTCAATATTGCACGATATAGCACTAACGTATTTTTATGGTTTATAGAAACTGTGACGTGTGTGGCCACTGTGCGGGCGTTTACGATTATGATGACTACGACAGCGATAATTTTAGAGATCGGCCAGAAATAGAACCTAAGATAAACAGTAACTTTGGAAGAAAGAAAAGAAACACAGACATACGTATCAGTGCGACAGCTCAGAAAAAATGCATTCGTTTCAGCGTAAGGTAAGCATTTTCTGTATAAGCTTTTGGCTAAGTAAGCATCACAAAAATATGTATTTTTTAAGGAAGCACATTTAATTGAAAACTGATAAGATGAAACATGTGTCTGCCGCTAACACTTTTAGATTCTCCGTCATCCAGGGGTCGCTACCAAGATCGTCGGGCAAGACGAAATTGTCAGAATAAATTTTCTTTCGAGCATTGAGTCTAATAGTTATTTGTCTATCAACGCTGATTCAGAAATTATGATGAATAAGTAATTGGCTACTTGCTAGTAGTTGGTGATTTCTTCTTAATTATACAGGAAAGTGGGTAAGGTGGACTGTTTTCTCACATAAACCAAAAAAAAAACTGTGTTAAAGATAGACGTTTAAACAAGATACAAGTTGTCAATATGCACCAGTCGTACATTCTTAATTCGGTATCAAAAACGATGAATGATTTATTTGTAAAATGGTAACATTCATTTTATAGTATTTTAATTTCAGTTAAGGTCATATATATATAACCTTATATAATAATATGAATTGTATTGTAAAGTTATACAGAAAGCGTTAAGACCATATCGGGACTATGCTGAGCAATGTTGTCCGTTAACACTCCGTGCAATAATTCTCAATTTGAATATCAATTTTTGTATAAATTGTCGTTTAAGGTAATATTTTAACAAGAAGTATGATAATATGTGTATTATTGCAGTTTGCTGTACAGTTAACTTACAAGATTTCTATTGAGAGTTCGATTCCATTTATAGATAAGCTGAAGTGAATTGTTTTTTCATAACCCTGCGCCGCTGTGTAATCATCAGAATATAAATTCACAGATACATGTATACCGTGTTTGAGACATTTTCTTGAAAGTTTGTTAAGATATTTAAATTATTCTGTCAATAACAGATTGTAAATTGAGTCGTCATTGGTGGCAGAAGTGTGAAGAAGATGTTTTATTTGTATTTTTGTAGCTCTATGAATGATAAAACATATGGTATGTCTATTGTGAAGTTTGGACTAGAAACAGGTGTTGAAGTGATCAAGTCTGATATAGAAAAGGTTAATATTTTGTTATTCAAATTTTTCTTGATGACTAAATAATTCTCACACTGGTTCTAGGTGTCAGTAGTGTGATGATACACTTTCCATTTAATGTCATGATCCATGTGAGTCAAACTTGATCAATGATTTTTAGGGTAACTATAAAGTGAAACTATCTTATTTTTGTTCGACAATACATGCATTTTTGTCATGTTCGCAATGAAAATGTCAAAAGCAATATGAAATAACTCAAGGAAGGTCTTTTCATGACTATTAATAAGTAGATGATTATCTTCTATGAGTAAAGTGTTAAAACATTTAAGTTCAGTGGAGGCTTGGTAGAGTGGTTAACGAGTCGGACTAGTAATTGAATTACTGTTGGCTGCGTGGATTTGGACCCAGTCAGGAGCAAGACGTTTTTTTACTTGAGCAAAAAACTTAACATTCATTGCTTAATGCTAATTGGCTCGAAAGTGTTTCAATAAGCTAAAAGCTTCCAACACAATTGAACTAAAATAAATTTGTATAAACAAGCAGTTATTCTGCTGTTTGTGATAAGTGTTCACTTTGCCATGATGCTTTTGATTTAAATTAGAATTTCAAATAGTTAAAAAACATTGTCTCTTCACATGCCTTCATGTTATATTAAGAAAACTAATAAACGGTTGTAAGACATTTGTTAAAAGGTTAAACAAGATTTGTTTGTACATGGCAGATAACTATATAAATGATTTGTTTAACAGTTCTGAAAGTATGGTTCGTAAGAAAACAATTAATATGTTTTTGATACTTCAAATTAATAAATAATCATTTTTTATTGCAGCTCGTTAAAGAGAACAACACAAACATTGCACACTACGAAATGCCATCTGACGGAAAAGGTTTTATTGTGTTCTACTTACACGAGGTTTGTTCTCATTTCCATTGCTGCTGCATTTTAACAAAGCACAAACTGCTCAAGATGGGCTATTGTGATCACACACAGTCTGTTCATACATCCATCTGTCCGTCAACATTCTCTTCAAACATCATACCGTTAACTGTTTTGCAGGAAGGTACTTTTGATGAATCCCGGCCTGATAAATATATTTAAATAAATACATATTTATTGAAGGAAAATAGCTGCAGTGGCATTTTCAAAACAAAACTAAAGTAATATATGGAGGATAAAATATTGAATGAGTGCAGGTTCAGCGCTGAATTTATTGAACGAGTTGAATTAAATAATATGCAAGAGCCTTTTGCGAGCATTAAATTATTCTTTTCAACGAGTGAAGTAAATTTTATAATTTCCGACGATATTTCCACTTATTTAAGATACACTCCTTTTATTGGCATTTAGATATAGTCGATGTACAACGAAAATTGTATTTCTTTAATTTTTACTATGAAATTATCAAAATGTTATTTCTCTTATTACTAGAAAACATGTGATTAAATTGATAAATTGTTATTATATTTATAATGGTATAAAGAGAGCAAAATCAAGTGACTTGCAAAGTCAACAATTACCACCATCCTGATATCAAGGGCAGTTGACCCAGAACCCCAGCTGTGAGGAATTTCAATGAATTTTTAAACGTGAATGTAATGTATTAATAAGGAAAAGAGGGATTGAAAGTAAAAGGTGGAGGAAAATACTCTTACACGATTGAAATATATCTGACGATAAACCATTTACAACTACACAATTAATTGATAGCATCAATCCATTAATTAGAACAACCAATCTTTAATCAGAAGTCATTTGATTATTAAGGATTCTTTATTCAACAGTATCTGAAACCTTCTATCAGATTTGAAAATGGCGGAAGAATACCGGAAGTTATGTCGGTCTTTAAAGCGTCCCATATCTACGGTTTCCTCCACCTTTTACTTTCAATCCCTCTTTTCCTTATTAATACATTACATTCACGTTTACGTATTTTACAAGATTTAGGATGAAAAGACGAACACTCAAGATATTAATGAATATCATTCTTTTGTTTATGGAGTTTAGAAGATCATCTATAAACCTGTTTGAAAACCCTTAATATTATTCACAATTTTTCACTGCCGAAAGTCATTTAACAAGAGCCTTGTTTGAGCCGGGTGATGCTCCCCGAATAGGTTTTGGACACAGGAAAGTACACCTCTCATAGTTTCAGAGTTATGTCCCTGGAAAAAGTTCAAAGTGCAATAATTCGGAAATAAGGCAAGGCAGAGTTACTGTTCTTTGCACTGTACTTCTAATCAATGTGATCGATCAACCTACAAAGTTTCCTGATGTACCTCTTATGATTTCCCAGTTATGTCCCGGACAACTTCAAAAAGTAAAAATAAACAAAGGGCAATAACTCCAAAATTAGGCAAGGCAGAGTTATGGTTCTTTTGCACTGCACCTCTACTCAATGAGATCCATTTACCTACAATGTTTCATCTTGATATCTTTTATAGTTTTAGAGTTATATTCCGGACAAAGTTCAAAGTGTTAAAATTAACAAAGGGCAATAACTCCAAAATTAAGACAAAAAGAGTTATTGTCCTTATGCACTGCACATCTACCCATTGAGATCTATTGACCTTCAATGTTTCATGTTAATATCTCGTATAGTTTTAGAGTTATGCCCCGGACAAGAATTTTCTATAAGGGGAGATAATTCAAAAAGCGGGCAAAATAGAGTTATGGTTCTTTGACACTGCACTCCCCCTCAATGCCCTCTACCACTGTATGAAGTTTCAACAAATTATCTCCAAGGCTTTTCAAGTTATGCTCCGGACAAGACAACGAACGGACAGACGGACAAGGCGCAGACTATATGCTCCCCCAAAATTTTTCGGAGAGCATAAAAAGTGATCCTAGATAATAAAGAAATCACCTATTTAATATTTCCTTAGATATATATTTTTCTCAAAATTCATATTAGAAAATATTGCTAATTTCTATATAACCTCTTTATAAATAAAAAAAATATTTTGACGGCACACAAAGTAGATAATTATGTTATTTTTTTTGCAATCCTTCACGCTGTAGGTGGTCACAATATGAATATATAGTGTCATTAAGAAACTGACAGTTTTTTATAAAGAAAAGACCAACTTTACTTGACCTGTCCTAGAGAAACACAGCTTCCAATACATAGTTTATTCATTCTTTATTTCAAGTTAGTCACATTCAGTAAGAATTTGGATTTCAATAAAAAAAAAAATTTCTTTTATTAACATATTTTACTCAAGAGTGAGCACATCTTTATTATTTGACATAACATTTAATACAAGTGTACATTCAAGTAATCCTTATGTTTTCATTTATACTTTACCAGATTTCTTCTAAAAAGAGACGAAAATTCATATTTTCGGGGGTTAGAGGACACTTTTGATGGAGAAAAAGTTTCAAGACAACCATCTTCAATTTATGTATAACGACTACTACAACCCAGGTTTGTTTGTTTTAGTTGTTTAATATAAGTCGATTTTAACACATTTTATTCATATATTTGCTGTTGCTCAAGATTACCGAATTTCCTTGAATTAAAAAAAAACATTATTCTCTAGCTTTTCCACAAAAGGACTGACAAAAAAAAACACGTGATGTCTGAATCAACGGTAAGATGACTATAAACCATGTATTGACAAGAATAACTAAATTCAAACTAAAGGACATTACGCCTGAGAAATCGATATTTTGTAATCCTTTAGAAATGACAAACATGTGTTTAATGATGTTTAAAAAATGGATTCATAGCGATGTTAAATGTTTTACAGCTGAACATGCAGTTATGTTTCATAAAGGTAGCAAAATGTAAACAAAAAAAGTATTGTGGCAAAATACTTATTTACTATAATTATTGTCAACAGAGATAAAGATGCGTAGCCTCCATTTTTAGCTCACCTGTCACAAAGTGACAGGGTGAGCTTTTGTGATCGCTTTTCGTCCGGCGTCCGTCCGTCGTCCGTCCGTAAACTTTTACTTTCAATGACATCTCCTCATAAACCACTAAGCCAATTTCATCCAAACTTCACAGGAATGTTCCTTTCGTGGTCACCTTTAAAAATTGTTCAAAGAATTTAATTCCATGCAGAACTCTGGTTGCCATGGCAACCGAAAGAAAAAACTTTAATTATCTTCTTTTAAAGAACCATAAGAGCTAGAGCTTAGATATTTGGCATGAAACATCTTCTAGAGTGAGTGGTCTACCAAGTTTGTTCAATATAAAAGCCCTGGGGACAAAATTGCCCCGCCCCCGGGGGGTCATTGATTTTCCTATATGCATATAGTAAAAACTTAAAAAATCTTCTTTTAAAGAAACCCAAAGAGCTAGAGCTAAGATATTTAGCCAATGAAACATGTTCTAATGGGTGTCTCTACCAAGTTTGTTCAAATAAAAGCCCTGGGGACAAAATTTGGCCCGCCCCCGGGGGGTCATTGATTTTTCCCTATATGCATTTAGTAAAAACTTAAAAAATCTTCTTTAAAGAACTCAAAGAGCTATGGCTAAGATATTGAGGCATCAAACATGTTCTAATAGGTGTCTACCAAGTTTGTTCCAGATAAAAGCCCTGGGGTCAAAATTGGACCCGCCCCGGGGGTGTCATTGATTTTCCTATATGCATAAAGTAAAACTTAAAAAATTCTTCTTTTAAAGAACTCAAAGAGCTATGGCTAAGATATTTAGCATCAAACATATTCTTAATAGGTGTCTACCAAGTTTGGTTCAAATAAAAGCCCTGGGGGTCAAAATTGGCACCGCACCGGGGTCCATTGGATTTTCCTTATATGTGTATAGCAAAAACTTAAAAATTCTTCTTTGAAAAAACCCAAATAGCGCTAGAGTTAAGATATAAAGCATGAAACATCTTTCTAAGTAAGTGTCTGCAAAGTTTGTTCAAGATAAAAGCCTGCTGGGTCAAAACTGGCCCGGCCCCAGGGGTGTCATTGTTTTTAACTATATATGTGTATGAAGTAAAATACTTAAAAAAAAAATCTTCTTGTTAAAAAGCCCAAATGGAAAGCTAGAGCTTAGATTGTTTAGCATGAAACAGGTGAGCGCCCTGCAGGGCCATCATGGCCCTCTTGTTTGTGATACTACTCCGTCCGTGCTGTGAACATTGTGTCCCATCTCTCTCGTCTCTCGTCCCCCCATGCTGCCTCGCTCCCTTCCCTCTCTCTCTCTCTCCTCTTCTCTCTGCTCTCGTCTCATTCTCTCTTCTCTCTCTTCTCCTTTGTCTCGTCTCTCTTCTCGTCTCTCTCTCTCTCGAGTCCATTAAACGCATTGAATTAATATCATTCAGGATTTTTCGGATTTTTCTGGATAGTTTTTTGCCTTTGGCACCATCATGCATTTGTTTTCACAATTTGATTATGCCAATGTGGAAGCAATCTGAATAACCAGTTTCGACAGGTCTCAGTTTGCAGATAAAATTGGTGAACCACTGGTGGGGTGTCCATTATCATGGAATATGAATTTTACCGGATGTGATAAAGATTTCGCTCTCTTCTATAGATCATATTTTTGTAGTCAAAGATTAACAGTTTTTGATAAAAACCATGTATGTTGTTCTTTTAATTTTTGAATGATTTCCATTTTAATTTATATAAGAGCATTTAGGATTTTTTTTCATCAGGCAATTAGCGAAACTTACGAAAAGATTACTATTTATAAGGAGAATGGGTGTCTGTACAGGTTTTTACCTCCAATTGAAAAGCTGGCAAACTTATTATAAATTCATTACTTTCCACCAGTTAAAATACACGCTCAGTTCCCAAATCTGTTCCAGACCATAATGAAGATATTTTAAACCTACTTCTTTCTCTTGCTCTTCGTTTATTTGCTGTATTATATCAGACATTTGACGTAAAAAACATATTTACATTTTTTGTTTTAAATTCTTTTTCCCTCTACAGATAAGGCATTGGTACTCAGATATATGGAACTGGTCAAAATAAGGGCAGACAGTGTCTCGTACAAATGCGGAGAAAAAATACAAAAGGAAATGCAGGTGTCTTGACAAAGTAAGTTTTTGTTAAAATTTCTGGTTTGGCTTCTTTGGTTTTATTTTTTAGAAGATTGTGGGGCGGGTTTGGGTGGGTAATTCAATTCAAAAATGTCAAATCAAAAATAAATAAACACAAGGAATGTCACAATATGTTGCCACTATAATATTGTCTATAAAGTATGATATTTTTTATTTTATACGCATTGAACAAATTTGTCACCAAAGAGTTTTGTCAGAATCTGACATAGTTTGTAAGGGCTTCATGATTCCTTTTTGGGTAGCGTTAATAAAGTAATTAATGGTCTTTCAATGGTGTTTTATTTAGATAAATACAATGTGTGAAGGTAAGTTAAAGGTTTAACATTAATGGGTTTTCGTAGGTAAATGATTGTGTTCAGCCAGTTAGAAAGAACGAAATTGCAAAGTTTGGTCAAAGAAGAAAAAACCTGGCACTTAAATTGTAACCGATACACAAAATGGGGGGTTAACTTCGGGGCGAACAAAAAAGCAAACTATTGGTTAAGTTTTATTAAAAATTTTTCTTTTTTAATTTGTTTCCAAATGGACTGCTAAATAAAAGAAAATTGTATTTATTCGGATTCTTTGAACATAGAAAAATGTCTATAATGGCATGATTGCATAACAATTTATTTGATGAATATAATCTAATGAAATGATAAAAATTATTTTATTCTATTGTATAAGACATTGTTAATCCGGCATTGCATTTTTTTCAATTAACATTTTTTCACTTGTATATAGCATTTTTATTGTGATTTATTTCATAAGCAAGGTTGAAATTTCTTTATCATTACATAATATGTGTCAAGCTAAAAGCTTATTTGATTTTGTTTCGCTGGCGTATCACTGAGTTGTATTAATAGAAGCACTGTTACTTAAAGATTCAAGTACATTTATATTGATCGTCTGCTTGTTTTTGTTGTTGTTTTTTGTTTCAACAAAATTTGGGTAAAAAAGGGGCACCCTTTTTGTAGTGTTACATGTATTATAGATGATTGGTAAGGGAATGGGAAAAAGTTTTCCAAAATGAGCCAAATAGCGGTAAAAAGGAAAAAGGCTTATAAGGAAAAACAGTTTACGATACATGAGTATTTTGTTTTAAAATGTTTTTTTTCAATCACTACTTAAAATGAATTACAGGGAAAGTATTGTTTATCAAGCATTTATCCCCCCTTTAGTCATTCTTCGGATAATGAATAGTAGAAAATGCGTATCGATTGAATTTTTTTTATCGAGGGTGAATGGGGAAAACATTTGGGGAATTTTCTTAATCCCTACAGTTTAATTTTTCGAAATAAAAAATTTTTATTATATACTATAATAAAATTTTAGAAATATTGATGAATAAAATGCGTTTTTACTGAGGGGAAAACATTTTTTTTGTTTTTCAAGGGTGTTTGGGCCCGGAATCTTCTTCAAATTTATACCAGTAAAAAAATTAAGAAAAATTTTTTTAAAATTCAAATGTAAAAAAGGGAAAAATGTATAAGTAAACAGAAAAATCAATGTTTTTGTTAAAAAACATGATATATTTTTCATTTTTGGAATAAAAAATAAATTTTACTTGGTAGGGCCCTACTTGAAATATTCATTTTCTACCACTAAATGAAAAAATTTAGTATTTATAAAAAAAAAAACTAAATACCTGTAAGGAAAACCCATGACTGTCTTAGTGACTTTGTTTTTTGCTATCGGGAAACATGATGTTATTTTGTCGTTTGAGAAAATTTACGGTGAATTCACATAAAATTTTTTTAAAAAGGGATCATGCTCTTGTCAGACACATGTTAACTTGCCAAAATTATCATGATGACATGTGCAATAAAAATTTAAAACTTGTAAAAGTAGCGTTGAATTGGGGGCCAACATTTTACTTTAAAAGTAAAATTTACCAAAAAAATGTTAAAGCGACTGTAAATTTTAAAGACCGGTTATCTTGTCGAATTATCGTGATGACACGTGCGAACAGCATGCTTGTCAGAGTATCATGATGACTTGTGCAAACGACATTATTTCTACATAATCACCATTTCTATCAAAAATCTTAGTCTATATTCTAAAAGGTAATTTCATCAATTACAATTTAGCGTTAAATATGACAAAAATAAATCTCTAAATAAAAAATGAAAAAAAAACTGAAGAGAAACTTTTAGCAAAACGTTTGAACTGAAACCCTCAGGCAACTTTAATAAATAACTAAACAAATAAAATAATAATTAAATAACCGGACATTTTTTATTTTAAAAAGTCCGTACCGACTATCAAGTTATAAAAAAGTTTTGAATTTTAAACATTCTGTCAGATTTGTTAAACAAAAAGATAGGGATGAATAATCCCATTATGTAATCTTCCCATTACGCTGTAATGGGGTATCTTTCCAGTTACGCTGTAATAAGGGATTTTGTCCCATTCTAATTTACAATAATTTAGGGAGATTTCTCTCATTTTCTTATTGGGTAAGTTCCGCCAATGGAAGGATTGCATATTTTTTTTAAATATGTTCCTTAAATACTTACAAGCTCGTAATAAGTATAGAATAATCAATACATGTGAAAATACTTAGGAAAATATTTTTGTTTTCTTCCATTGATTTTTAATCCCAATATATGAAAATTGGGTTTTAATCTAACTGGAGCTCCATAGGGAAACGAACAATACAATGGGAGAATAAAAAAAATCCATAGGATACAACACTTTGAATGCTAGCCCAGCGCTTAATTTTTGTGCTATCTTTGTACAAACGGTCAATAATCCTCTATTTCCATCCATTACTGTCTGATTTATTGTTTTGTTTTGAATTTTTATTATAAAGGGTAGTTGAGTTTGTGAAATCCGGATTTGCAAACTTATTCCGGAGGCTGTTATATATTATCATGATGACATGTGCAAACAACATGTTAACTTATCAAAGATTAACAATGACTTGTGCAAGCGACATTTTAACTTGTCAAAATATAATGATGACTTGTGCAAACGACATTTTAACTTGTCAAAGTATCGTGATGACATGTGCAAAAGACATCTTAACTTATCAAAGTATAATAATGACTTGTGCAAGTGACATATTTTGTGCATGTCATCATGACATTAAGACAAGATAATATGTCGTTTTGAACACGTCATCACGAAACTTTGACAAGTTAACATGTTGTGTTCACATGTCATCACGATAGTTTGACAAGTTAACATGTCGTTTGCGCAAGTCATCATTATATTTTGACAAGTTAGCATCTTGTTTGCACAAGTCTTCACGATACTTTGACAAGTTAATATGCTGTCTGCACATGTGATCATGATAATTAGACAAGTTAACATGCTGTTGGAACTGTTCAGCATGGTCCTTTGACAAGGCATAATGTAAATTGCACATGTTAACATGCTTAAACGACAAAATAATATGATCTTTCAAAGATAGCAAAAACATTGATCTCATAAGACAGTCATAGCATTCCATAATACATGTACTACTCTATTTATTCAGTCGTAGTTATTCATCACGACTTCCTTAAAACAGATAACAACTTGCATATGCAACTAAATAAATTTTATTTCAGCTGTACGCGTGAGAATAGAAGAGGTCACATATAATGTTGACAGCGAAGATAAAATTGCAAGAGGCACCGTAGTGCAATCTATCAATCAAGGTAAGAATAGCCAAGTTATATTAATATATAACGCAAACTTGATAAAGAAAATTATATTTAAACCTTAAATTGTGATTTTTCCTCTGCTGTGAGAAAAATGTTGCACATTACATTATATCTAAATGGGCATACTAAATTAAACTGAGTCAGAAGTTGTCAGCTACTCGCTTCGTAACATTTGCTTCTGAGTGATTATTTTATTTAACGACTTCAATAGAATAAGTAATGAGTCTACACAAATTTTCTATTCATAACATAGCCTTACAGTAAAAAAATACTTTTTTTGTCATTGACTCTCCTATAGTGTTGCGCTAACATTACCGGGTCTTTACACTATGTCTGAATAGCGCAAATAACATCCTCTTAAAATAATTGTATGAACGGCCGTGCAATATCGTTTTTCAGAGTCGTAAAAGCGGCAAGGATATGTGATAAATAGCGTTATGATATATCACGGCTTGCATTAAAATAACGAGCGTTTCTAAACGTTTGGTTACGTTTGCCTGTGGCGTTTTAATTTCTGTCTCACATATTTTGTATTTACAGCACGTATTGTGTATGAACATGTAGATCGCTAGGAAAATGTCGAAGATTTTTTTATGTTCCATCTGCATTACGTATAAAGAAAAGAAAAAATATACACGACACATTTTACGTCATTTTACAGGGATAGAGGCTCTTGAAAAAGACGACGAGATGCAATTTTTCTGGAAACACTTTTGTGACTTCCCATCATTGAAAGAGAACAAAACTTACATAATAATAGGCAGAGATGGCAATAAAGTTAATGCTGATAGCGGAGTAATGTAAGTAAACCAAATGTTTCGCATATTGGGTTTTGAATGCCTTTGTTTTGAATGAATGTTGATCGTACCCTACGGGAAAAAAGGAGATTTAAGATAGTGTTAAAATGTATGGTGAATAAAGTGATTTCAGTTTCTTTTAAATCAAACCCTATGTTTATTGAATGGCAAACACAAACCCAATTTTATTTACGTTACTAACATTTTCCTTCTTACTTAAAACACCGTATGTAATTGATAAAAGATTTTTCACAAGTTAAATATTGTTTAAACTTAAATACATGTATTTATAAAGTAAACTTGATAAAAAAATATATATTGAAATCTTCAATGGTTTTCTCCCTGTTCTGTACAAAACCATCACACCGTGTTGTGAGAATTATTGCACATGGCATTACATCTTACGAATAGACTAAATAAAAACCGAGTCGGCAGTTGTCAGCTATTCGCTTCGTGACCTATGCTCCCGAGTGATCTCCCCTTTTCAATACTGTAATACTGGTGACTGTTATCTCACTTTTTCAATAAGGTTTTACTGGCGACAGTAATCTCCCGCTTCCCATACTGTTATACTGGTGACAGTGACCCACCCCTTTCAATACCGTTATATTGGCGACAGTGATCTCTCCTTTTCAATACTGTTATACTGCTGACATTGATCTCCCCTTTTCCATACTGTTATACAAGTGACAGTGATCTCCCCTTTTCTCACGATAGCAGGTGTCAATGATATCGGGTATTCAGGTGATAGACGGCGTTATCTCTCATAGACGGACTGATTAAAACCAAATATTTCGCTTTTATTATACTCACACGAATTGCGCGGTTTTCAACTATTTGCTTTGTTTATATCACAGGGAATTCCCTTTTGTCCGTATTTGAATGGCTTTCCTGTGTCACCAGCATTTAGTGCAAACACCGCGCACCGGTTACGCTACGGCCAATAATTTAATCCTGTTAGGGGAGTTCACTGTGTGGGAGATTTTAAAATCATAAATCACGGAATAATTACTAATATTACAGACTTGATTTGAATGAGCCTGTTTATGGACGACAGTAGAAAATTAAAACCTATCAAAATTCTCAGAAACCATAAGCCATTTTGTCATTTTAAACATACGATATGTTAAGATTACATGCGATATAAATGCAAAGTTGTTAAAGATTTTCTTTATTTACAGTTACCGGTATCCATTAATGGGATCAACATTAGTCATGGAGTATATAAGCCCTAAGCAGGCTAGGAGAATGGGAAGGAAATATAGAATACTCCGCACGGTCCAGACCAATTTCGAACACCTAATGAAAGCAGGTTGTCAGCTCTAGAAAGAATTTGTCGACTGTCATATTATTATCAAGATTTTTAGCAATGAGTGAACAGTTTTTTAAATTGTGATTATAACGGGGCATCACAAATAAAAAGCGTTATGGACATAAAAAAATGAGCTTTTAATGTAAGGTCTCGTGCGTTTAAAAGTGCCTCACAAAAACAATTACAACTGGAAATACTTCGATTGCATGACCATGTGCTGAATGAAAATTATTACATTCACATTAAACAGTGATAATGTTAGTTTTACAGATTTTATTTTCAAAGAAGCTTAAATGTGTCTTATCATGGTAGAGGTGTTTCTCTCATGAATTCGAGTATCGTTGGATACCCAAGGTTGATGGACATGTTATCTAATAAAAATTTTAAAGGGACTCCACTGTATTTTTTTCACATGGCGAGACTGGAAATTATTTTCCCAGATAAATGTTCCTGGACCATCTGAAGCAGTCAAGACCAATTAACTTTGTGCAAAATTTCAGATCATTCGCTCACTCAGTTTTTCCAGAATATTTATTCGAATAAATTGTTTAAAATGACCCTTTTTCAATTCTGGCTAAGAAAAGCACGAACAATATAATTTTTAATCTATTTCTAACTACCTGTGCATATATTCCCGCTATTAGTGCATAAACTCATTTATGTAAGAAATTCAAATTTTATGTTATTAGGCTTTGATACCTTCTAGAGTCCCTTTAATGATTCGGGTGTATCCGAAAAGTCATTGTGAATGTTGTGTCGAGGATGACATGTCCATGATTAGGCTATGTACATTGTATAACAAGCAAAAGAGAATAGCCATGTCGACTTAGTGCCAATACTTTCAAAACAAGTCTTTTAATGTTCAAATGTCTTGTAAACAAAAGCAACAATTAAATTAAAGTTCTAAAACTGTTTTAAAGTGAGGCTTGTTTAGTCTACATATTTATATGTAATAAAGAACAATGTGCATTTAGTTCTATCGAAATTGATTTATGTTCTTTGGAGGTGGTTCTTTGTAGAACAATATGTGTGATTCCCTGACTATAGCATATTGGTGCAATTGTTACATGTATTTTGTTTTTTGAAGGAACTCCACTGAGGTCCAATAGCCGAAATATATGTAATGTGAAATTCTTAAAATATAAATCTACTTAGACATTTAAAACAGATCACTGTCAAAATATAATTAATAAATATACTCAGAAATAAATCGAAAAACGTGTTTTTTGTATTATTCTTAGTTCGAATTTAGTGCAACACTATTCAAGTTTGGAATATTTTTCAAAATTAGAATATTTATTCTGAAAAAAAGATAGTGAGCTTGGCAGACAAGTTATTGATCTATTTCAAGATTAATTATTGAGCATTAATCTTGAAAAAAGAAATATTTTCAATCCCGTCGTGTCAAACAAAAAAACTCACTGGAGTCCCTCTAACGTAACAGAGTACATGTACATATTTCATAGGAAAATTAATGCCCTTGTTTGACACTATGATATATTGATGAAAAAGAAATATTGATATATAACTATATACTTGTAATGATTTGTTTATTCACCTTTATACTTATTTTTACCTATGTACCCGTTGATAGTCATTTCCCATAAGTATTTTCTTACCTAACGACTATCACTTGTACAGTTTAATTGTTAATTTCATCTAAAGTTAAGATTGCATGTCTTATGAATATCATAATTGTTGCTTTAAAGTGACCTTATGCTTTTTTTTTCGTTGTCAACTTGAGCTGAATTGGTTATATATTTAAAATGATTGACTGTTATAACAGCCATTGGCCAATAGTTGATAATATAAAATGTTTAGGATGAAGTATAACAATTGTCTATAATACAAAAATAACAGCCCAACTCTTTTTCACAATTGAATGTTGAAGATATTTATAGCATTTTATGTGAGCAACGTTGGTCATATGCACATGACCTAAAACAATTAGGTCTATGCCCAAATTATTTTGACTTTGACATGTAAACCCACCATTTACACTTGCATGGGCATAATGTCACTTTAAGACCTTATATTTTTATAGATTTGCATTTTCTTTAAGGGTATATGATATGTGCAAGATATATTCTGATACTTGAAAGACTAAGTGTATATTAAATTTTTGGATTTTTCTGTAACATTCTTCTTTTCTCCACACTAATCTCTAGGTGAGAATTTGCCAATATTGCATTTTTTCTATTTTGCATTTTATTCTTTTTCATAGTTATTATTAATATCATTATTTTGCTAATCTGCCATTCATGTTTTATGTTCTGTGTTAGATTAGATCTAAAAGTTTAACAGAAACTTAATTTGTATATAATTTGTGTAATATTTACATGCAAAACACATTCTTTAACATTTTGCCCTGTTCAATTTGGCTCCCGTTTTTTTGTTTGCATAACCCTAAGAACTGTCGTACACCTTTTGAATATGTGAACAATATGAGCAATAATGGATTAGGACGTTACTTTGTCGAAAAATTAAAAGTATAAAGACTTTGTTCCGTAAACAGCGCCTGCAATTCTCGCTGGTACCCATTCCAGCTAGTTAGTGAACGGACCTATATTTACAGAAATGGGCAATGCTTAATACTTATCGATTCAGCAGGTGAAGGGTTAAACTTAAAACAGAATGATATTAGATTATTATATTATTTTACTGTTGAACATTATTCATTTTGCATCAAGCTGGCCTGCCGGTTTTACTTCACGCTAAATGATTGGTCTTCTATGATTTGCTTTATATCTGACTAATTAATTAATTTGATATCCCTTGCTTGCTTCATGCTGATTGATTGTTTAAGCTGACTGATTGATTGAGCATATTTTGCTTGCTTAATTTCTGACTAACTGATATGGTATGCCTTGCTTGCTTTATGCTGGATGATTTTTTTAAGTGACTTGTCCGTTTGCTGATTGATTTACAGTACCTCGTTCACTTTAAGCTGATTGATTGATTTAGCACACTTTGCTTGCTTTAAATTTCTAATTGATTGAGTTGAGATGTCATACTCTGCTCGCTTAATGTCAACCTATTGATTAGGAGGCATGACTCGTTGCCTTAGACTGAATGATTTGTCATCCATCGTAGCTTCATGCTGACTGATTCATTTGGCATGCCTCGTTTTTATGCTATCTAACCTGACTTGGCATGACTGACTTGCACTTTTATGTTCATTCTAACTGATTGATTGTCATGCCACGTATGCATCATTCTAACTGATTGGTTCTCATGCCACGTATGCATCATGCTAACTGATTGATTTTCATACCACGTATGCTTCATTCTAACTGATTGGTTTCCATGCCGCGTATGCATCATTCTAACTGATTGATTTTCATGCCACATATTAGTTAATCTAACAGATTGATTTTCATGCCACGAATGCATCATGATAACTGATTGATTTTTTCATGTCACATATGCATCATTACTGGTTGATTTTCATGCTACTTGTGCCTCAAAATGATTGATTGATTTTCATGCCACATATGCATTATTCTAACAGATTGATTTTCATGTCACGTATGCATTATGATTTATGATTGATTTTCATGCCATGTATGCATCAAGATTGCTGATTGATTTCCATGCAATATATAAATCATTACTGACTTATTTGATATGCTTTATTTGTTTTTTGCTTACTGATTAGTTGGTCATATACCGATTCACTTGGTATACCTCGTTAGATGCGTGCTTACATGAAATGTTGTATGCCAATTTGACGATACAAGAATCAAATCCAACTCCAGTGACTACGAGTCCAAAGCGAAAAAATAATGATGTAATGCTTTAATGATAACTTTTTTTCTGCGAGATTAGACAAAGTCAAACCAAAGTGGTTTAATAGCCATTGATATGATGAGAAATTATCAACTATTTTAATAGTCTGATCTCTCCTTTTATCTATTGATTTGACTTGATTAAAGCGCCCCGTGAGTGCATATCTTTCCTATGGCGAGGAAACAATTACATTTCACTTTGGATATGAAAGATGTTTCATTCGCTTTTAACTTTCTTTAAGGCGTGATATTGATTTTGCACAATCTTAATATATAGTTTTCGTTTAAATAAATATTTATCGGATTATTAAATCTTCAAACCAAATGTAACAGTGAACCGTTTGATTATCATGGTGTTGAGATTTTAAATGAGCTCCATGTCGCTACTTCCGCATCGTCTCGCAGCAAATCAGGCAAGGTATAAAATTGATTTTTAAAAGCCTTCCATTGTTCTGTTAAATTATTGACATTAAAATCAGGTAGTGGGTGCCGTTTCTGTCAAAGAACATACTTAAACGTTGGCCATTATAATTACTTTCTTCATGGATAGACTTCATACCTGCACGCAATAACCCATTGGACAAGACCTTCAAGTAGACCAGACTAAACTTGACTTCACTTAATATAAAATTAGGCAAAGCCTATGAACGGGGAAGTTTTTACTTTACATTTTCCATTTTAAAGGTGGCATTCGGTATTTCATGCACCACTTCTGTTTTCACTTGTAACAACTCGAAGTCGAAAAGTTGCAATTGATTTTTTTTTCTATCGGAATACTCCGCCTATTATCATAGACTTACATTGAAAATGGCGGCCCCCAACTAGGTATGACACTGAAAATTTCACTGATAGTATATATTTTGAATGCTTTTTATTTGATTTTTTTTAAATATACGCATGTAGTATATAGCCGGGCAAGCCAAAGTCCGGGCCCGTTCCGCGGATCCGGCCTTTGACTTCCCCGTATAAATTGCATTGACCTTCAAGGTAAAATGTTTGAAGATTGCTTAATTTTTGCTAAAATAGCTATTCCTTTGTTATTTACAAATGGAAGGTCTTCATACTTGGGCACAACAATCCCTTGGACAAAACCTCGAAGTAGACTAAATTGATAATGACCTTTACTCTCTAGCTCATCACTCACCTTGACTGCATTTTGCATGTTTTTGTTCAAACACTGGTTACAATTTTGTTATTTATGAATAGATTGTTTCCTTAAGGACAATTTTTCATAAAAGATGAAATTAAATTTATTCTTGACTTATAAATGACCTTGATCTTGAAGGTCAAAATATTGTAGTTTCATAGTATTTTTGCTATAAATGGTTATAACAATCCCTATGATATGACATTAAGTGGATAAATTTAACTTGACATCGACCATTATTTGACCTTGAAATTACAGGTCAAATTATTGAATTTTGCTACCATGTCATAACTGTTCACATTTTCAGATTTGAAACTTATGTTATTGAAGATTTTTAGCCAAAGTTTAACAATGTCCGTACAGAATATGCCGTTTGCAGCTCTGTCTGGAACAACCAAATAATGTTTATACATACATTCTTTTAACAAGTCTTACATCGTTGATCATTTTTAAACATTTTGCTGTATTCCGGCCGAATGTTTTATTTGTAACACTTTCAACAATGAATGAAGTTATCAAGTGTTTATATACAAGATTGTGAAGATTTAATCAGTCAATCACTAATGAAATTAAAACCCGAAAACATGAGTGATAATATTTATATTAAGAAGCACATTAATCACTATATACTTATCGCGTTCAATATCCTTTTACCTCGGAGCAGTGTAATATGCTTACCTTACAGTTGTCTCTCTTTTCCGTTTTCTACTTTTAAACTAGTTATGTGTCGACTCGTGTTCAAATTATATCTTGATTTGCATTGATCCAACGTTTTCCAACATGTTGTTTTGTTAACCTTTGACCTGCTAGAACTGCATTTGATTCACTACCTTCGCTACAGTAATGTAAGCAGATTATATGCAATACTTTCAGTTTAAAGATAACCTGGATAATGATAAAATTAACAAAGAGGCATATTACAATTTCATAGTAAGGGAAATAGGCCCCAAAGTGGTCACTTGAGGACTAGATATGTGAAGATGTAACCACATGGAACGAATGAAGTCCCTATGTGTATGCTTTAACACTTTATGGCCCGTTGGATATCTGATATATCAAGTCCAATGACCTTGACCTTTTGACCTGATAATGTATGTGGTAGGTAGAACTTATCAAGGTGTCCGAATGAGAAGTTTAATTGTTATAGGTTACTAAGTATTGGAATGAATGACAAGTCCTATACAAGTCAATATAAATCAAGTACCTCCTTGGGTTGGCCAAAGTATTGGTTTCCCTATAAAATACATCATGTAAACTTTCAAACTTTCATCTTCACGAAAAGGAGTATTTACATAAAGATTAGCAAAGAATATCATTAATGAATAAAAATATGAAAAATTATGATTTTGATTGGATGATTACCTTAAATGTATTTCATTGGCCGTAACAGAGTCATCATGTAATAAAGTTTGGCGGGGTTTGGTTATTGCAGTTATAATTTTTAATTACCAATAAATAAAGGAATTACCATTCTGCTAATAAATAGATTGGATTGCAAAATAAATCAATGACAGATCTGATTGGCCCCCAATGTATGTTGACACCCCAAAACCTATGAAAAACATTATCATGACAGGCAATAAATTACGTAACATATTACGCAATAGAAGATCAGATCGATCACCCTTAAATCAGATTGAAATAGCATTGCATGTTGTGAAAAACACAAATGACCCCACTTTGGTTATATCACTAAAAATAAAATGTGGATCATTTAGCCATACATTAAATACATACAATTTATAAAGGAAATTAGTTCTAAAAAGACGGGACTTTTTGATTGTTCAGTGGAGATTCGCCAATTTTTTGCCTCTGCTATCTTAATTATAACTCTTTTTTTTAGACCTTAGAAAGGTCTCTATTTTTTCTTATCATTGTACTGTGTAAATGGGTAATTATACATTTTCTCTTGTACTGGCGGAACCAAACATTTATGCAAACATTTTGTTATGTTCCCCATATTGTATTTTAAAATGCTTGGGTGAAAATGAAAGATATGTTATTATCGGTTTTATGAATGATTATGATTTTATTAAAAATTCAAAATATCATCTATTATATCAAATCAAAGTTGTAAAACATCACTCACTTTCTTTCTGAAGTAATGTCTTCATGCATAATAAGGGGTCGAAATGTCTGGTCAATTAAATGGGTCTAAGTGTCCTAATTGTCCTGGTATAAAGGGATGAGATTTCAAAGAGTCGGTTGTATAATAATTATAAATCTCACTGAAATCACACACAAAAGAGCTTATAATTGCATATTCAACCATGATGCCCTTTATCATACCTCTTTAAAAATCTGGTCAGATGACATTAATTGACAGAACAGGATGCGAGTTCTATCTGCGGCTCGTTTGTTAACAGGGGTAAATGAAGCTTATGGTAATCAATTAATATACACTCGGATATTTATGGAATTCGGATCAAGAAGTGCTGATGACACACTATGTAAACACGTAACTGAATAAATAGACTGTATCCTTCATTTTTAAGTACAATAGATGGAATTTAACTAAAATATTTGAGTTATTTCTTTAATAAATATATTTGTGCCATAAACGAATATCTATTTTATGTTTATTAACATGCAAAATAGTATTGTTTTAATACGATAGTATGAAATACGACGAGAGAGGCATCATTTAAGATTTATATCAAAATAACGATGCAGTAAACAATGAGACTAGTATGGTTACTCTCTTTTTTTTGGCAAAGAAGGCTTAACCTACCGTCTGTCTGTAGGCAGCGCCTACCCAATGCAGGCATTGCCTGTCGTCTTGAAGCCTGTCTGTCTGTTCAATGTATATTAATAACAGATTGAAATAACAGATAATAGATTGCTTAATAACGCATCATTTTCAAATCTTGAATACAATATTTCTAAATCATCAATAGCAGATGAATGTGAGTAGAGAATTAGATATTATTTGAAAATGTATAACACTAACGAATAACAAATGTATAAACATGATATGTTTCTCTGTATCTGAATATCAATTGTATCTTAGGAAAACTTGATGTTCAATTAAATACTTATTCCGCATAAACATATTTACAATGTTCATCGCCACTGCATAAGTATATGGCGAATTTAGAATTAAATGTATGTACTTGCACGAAAACTTCTCATACAGGTATAAATTTAACGCTTTGTTACGACGGAAGCCAATATTTTGACATGGATATGTTGTCGATATATATATACAATAGTGAGTTATATTCTGAATAAAACCATTATTATAGTTTGTTGTTATAGATTATTCTGACTCATATTGAAAATAATACAGTATCACATATGTACGTTTTACGCAAAAATACAAAATTTCAAGTAATATAAGCCTTGACAATCAATGACGTCACATAACGGGAAACCCCCTCTTAATTTAGGCTTATCATGCATACATTTACAAAGGTTAATATTTATGTCAAAAATTGAGACTATATTTCTAAATCTCAGACGAACTATACCCTAAGGCCGCAAACACGCATATTTGAGCCGCGTCATGACAAAACCAACACAATGCGTTTGCGACCAGCATGGATCCAGACCAGCCTGCGCATCCGCGCAGTCTGATCAGGATCCATGCTGTTCGCTATCAGTTTCTCTACTTGTTATAGGGTTTGTAAGCGAACAGCATGGATCCTGATCAGACTGCGCGGATCTGGATCCATGCTGGTCGCAAACCCATTATGTTGGTTTTGACGTGACGCGGCTCATATAATTGAAAACAGATGAGAATAAATCCGCCAACAAAAAATACCGACAGTGTAAAAAAGCCATTCTTAAGCTAGGATATATATACTTAAGGACAATGAAAACGCGCGGTCGGGATAATTGCATTTTAACAAGGAAAATATATTTCTTTTAAATATTTTTTCACTGTTTCATAAAACCGAATGCATTCCGGTCATTTAGATACCAAAGTTATGAAAAATGATTGCATTTTAAAGAAGTTATTGCATGATAAAGTCAGTACCCAAAAAATCAAAAGTAACACTTTTGGCTAATTGTGATCAGATCTCAACAGAAAACGGATTGAACCAATTCATGGCTACTTTATGAAATGATTTTTTAACTGTTGATTGTTGTTTTTCACACCTTAAAAGAAATGTTAGACACAAATGAGCAATTAAAATCTTTATGAAAATGAATAATACACTATGCCAATGGTCAGTTTTAGAAATCGTAAAAGCTCATATTAGAAATTACATATATATGTACACACTTTTTCTCTATAAAAGTTGCTAAATTTCAAACACTAAAGTACTGAAGATTTGCTAGCAAATTGTATGCAATGGTTCTACAAAGAAATATCCGATGGGTAGATTTAGCACAGATTCAGACTGGTCTATCTTACAAACAAAGCGCCAACCTTTTTTGGTGTCCATCGGTCTACAATTTATCTGCTTCACCAGCGTTTTCGCACTACACTACCGGCCGAATGGCGTCAGATTCCACAGGCGACTATCCGCACCGTAAGGTCTATGAGGCAACGATGTACATCTGTAAGAGACGCTGATGGAGGACATTGTCTAAGGATCCCGACGGTGACATTACGAAAAGACATTTATGAGTGACTTTTTGGATTTTCATTTTGGTTTTTGCCTTTGTTAAGTTTGCATTACTGTGATGACAAAAGTGTGATTTTAAGATTTTCACCTTAGGTTCTTCGATTTCCTAGTGTATATTTGATTTTAAACATTTTGAATTATTTTCAATTGTTAAGTTTGCGTTTTGTATAAAAGTTATAATATATAATGGAGTTGCTAGTGTTTTGTTTTCATGTAATATAATGCATATAGAGCGAGCGTGCGTTTTCATTGTCCTTAAGTATATAACAAATGTACACTATTGTTCATGTACATAGTTAAAGAATAATTACAGGTTAAATATCAGATACTTTGACGCGGAAACAAACAAAAACAAAAAATCAAATCTAAACGTAATTCTTACCAAAAATCACGCAGTACACGGAATGACGCAGTCAAAAACAATTACCTTCAAGTTAAATGAAATTGACCCGACAAGAATGCAAACGAGGCATCATTCTTCATCTTATCTATATTCATGGACCAATCTTAGTCATATTTCGTACAGAAAACTATGTATTACGAATATTGCTATCCAAAATTATGTACATGTATAACACAACTACAATACAAATGTTTTTTCTTTTTTCTTGTTTTTGTTGTTGATATTGTTTTTTGTTGTTGTTGTTTATGTTGTTGTTGTTGTTGTTGTTGTTGTTGTTGTTTATGATGTTGTTGTTTAAATACTATATAGAACAATTTATTGTATAATGTCTTGGTAAAACATATGGTTCAAATTAAAATGCACAGTTTCTTTTCAAGTATTTAAGTGCATTTATACACAAATATAAAGAAGATTTACATGTATTGAAAGAGTATTTTAAAGCAATTTCTGTGACAAAAATTATTGCTGAGGGTTAATCCAAAAGTAGTTAGATGGGCATGCGTCTTGGCGTGTGGACGTTGACTACGTGGTCGATCGTCTTCGATGCCCAGTTGCTTGAAAATGTTGCATAAGGTGTCGAATAGCAGGAATAGAACATCCAATATTCATCATAATACCAACATTAAGCATGCCAACGGCACGTGCGCGTATATTTTGCGGAATTTTAGGCATGTCAAAATTATAGAAAACTGGGGAAAAAATCATTTCTTTTTCATATAAACATGAACGTCTATAAAATTTCACAGAAAGGTTTCTTGAAATTTACTTTAATCTACTGGTCCGTGCATACACGTGAAAATCGTGTTCAGCCGATTTCTCCTGCAAAACGAAAAAAAAATCGAGTTAAAATTTTGTTTAATCGGACATATAATTGTTTGCCCGAACATATGGAGCGCATTTCTTTAGATAACACTATATCTCCGCTTAAACACAGAGGGAGTTTATTGTTGTGTTCAGTATAAAATATGCAATACAAAAGAAAATACTATCGCAAACGATGTATGAAACAATAAACTTAATAAAGGTTTAAAGTTAGAAACTAAGTATATATTTCAAAAATTTACATGGTCGCTTACATCAATCTTTCCCTTTCAGAAAACATATTGCCTCTTTACTAAATTGGATATTAAGGCTAAGGCCAGCAGTCGGAATCAAGTAAACAAATAAAACAGTAAACACTCCGACAACCTGTGAATGACCTGCTTCACTACTGGCGAATGAAAACGAAGGATATTTTTCACTGGGCCGCAGAAATCAGCTATTGATAAGAGTTTTCAGAACTTCTTGGAAGAAGTTTATAAATAAAAGTAAAACGCGTTAATGATCTTGCAGAGTTGTGTAAACATCTTGGAAAACTGAAATTTGATAGTTCAAGGATCATGGGAAACTACACATTGGTTCCCGTGAGGGAATCGGTATAATTTGAAGATAAATTATATAAGAAAGAAATAAAAAGTCAAAAGAAAACTATGCCGATAATGTTTTGCATTTTTATTGATTTATTTGAATATCTATTTGTTGTTTTTGTTGTGTTTTGTTTGTTGGCTTTCTGTTCATTCATTCATTCATTTATTTAGTCATTCATCCAGTAATTCATCATTCACTAGAATTTATTGATTTATTCATTCATTCAATTATGTATTTGTTCGTTCAATTATTCGTTCTTTTTATTCATATATGCCTTGCTCAAAATATTAAGAAGTCAGTCAAATTTAGTATTCTATCGATTATCAGAATCAAAATGCCAATGTGCCGACTGGCTTTTTGTGTTGTTATTTTCCATTTCCGCGAACTTAAGTGAATTCACAGTATCAAAATTTGCAAAAGCACAAAGAAGAATTTTAAGCGTAAACCAGCTTGGCGAGTTTTATGATAGGTCTTATAGATTAGTTTAGTTGTATGTTATTTTATATTCTGCACATGATAAATTTACACAATCTAACATCATTATCTTAAGCATCAATACCACGCTCATACAACAAAAGGGTAGGACCAAAAGTTATCCCAACACCCCTGAATAAGTCTAAGGGTAATCCAAGGACAAAACAAAAATATGTGCATTTAATTTAGGGCTATTATTGCATAAAAATACGTCTGATTCGATCATTTCAATTTTCGTTATTTGTTTTTCGTATTAAAGATCCTGTAACGCAATTTTTTCATGTTTTTTTTCTTAAATATGATGCTCAAATTCAGATTTGTCAATGTTGTAAGTTCCAATCAGCATTATTTATAAAGATATAACCCTATTTAACATTTCAAGTAAATAAAGGGAGGTAATTAGAAATCAATTTTCTATAACTTCTAAGCCAAATTTTCCAATAAGAAATGAATGCATGTAATTTATTGATTAAATATAGTTTGCACAAATATTTGCAGTACACATTTTACATATTCTTCGATGTTTGATACATATATTATATTTTGCAAGTGTGGTTTACGCACAGTAACAAAATCAACAACAAAAAAAACATACAGGATCTTTAAGAAATTGATTTTGACATGCTTTGCACGTGCTAGTATGATGTCATTTGTCATTTTTGCTTTGAAATTGAATCTACTGGGGCCGCCATTGCACTGAGCTATTTATATGGCATTCCTAATTACAGGTAAAAGCTGCTAGCCTCTATATGAGACATAATGTCTCAAGGAAATATTGTGCTAAGATCTTATTTTGCTGTAATTATCATTATGTTTTTTTTTACTGCTTGACTGACACAGTTTGGGTTATTTCCTAACCTATTTTTGGTAACTTTGGTAGATTTTAGTTCCATTTGCAATGTGTACAGTGTACATTTCTCTATTTATTTTTTTGATATTTTTAAAAAAGAATCTTCAAAATTAGCATGAATCTGGAGGCATGTTTTTGCTTTAAAAGGTGTAACAACGACGCGAGCGCACGATATTTATCCTTCAATGTAAATTTACTTCTCCTTTAATATTGCACCTGTGTGAGAAGTTTTCGTGCAAGTACAGACATTTATATATTAAATTCAACATATACTTGTGGCGAAGAACATTGTACATATGTTTATGCCGAATTAATATTTAACTGAACTTGAAATTTACCTAAGAAACAATTGATATTCAGTAACAGTGAAAAATATCATGTTTACACATTTGTTATTTGTAGATGTTATACACGCTTCAATTTCTTATTCTCTACGCACTTTCATCTGCTATTTCGTCACTGATGATTTAGAAAATATTATATTCAAGATTTGAAAATAATGTGTAATTAAGCAAACTATTATTTGTAATTACAATCTGTAATTATTATACAATGAAAACACAGACAGACACACAAATACACACGCGCGCGTACGCACGCGCACACACAGACTTGGAATATTTAAGGATATTTTTTATTTTTTATTTGGAATTGTTATTTTCTTTAAAACACGCCCTTCAGAGTAATTTTAGATTTTATAAAAAAGAAAAGCAATCAACAATTTACCGTAGAACCTATTATTGTTATGAATGGCCTAAACAAAACTACGGCGCAAGGTTTCCCAGAAAAGAGTGCACTTGTCCTAAATTTGGCTCAAATCCGGGACGCTGCATACGATAAATGCTGAATATTTTACAAGAGTAATCATTTGTTGCCCAGCAGTGGAGGCGAAATGATGTTGTTTTTATTTCTTTTATTAGGGATTGTTGTTTCGGGGGTGCATAGCAGGTACATTTTTTTTCATTTTCGCATATCAATAACGTCGTTTAAGTGATGTTTTAAGAGATTGACTATAAGTTTGATGTTTGGTACTTGACAAAAATAGCGTGTAATATAATAATTCGTTACAAAAGTAGCAAATGCCTTCCATATAAAATAAACTATATCATTCCTACTGTACTAACTGCCAGAATGTAACAGAAGCAAAAAAAAAGGTTCAGATAAATGACCTATTAATTTATGTTTTGTTTTTTTTTTCTTCAAAGTTTAACAGGAGACTAAAATAAAAGTTTTGCATTAGGAAGGAGGGAGCGAATGGGCCTTTAATATCATTTTTTTATTTAACAAATCAAATAATATTCGGTTATAGAATAGTTTTGTTGTTTTTTGTTGTTTGTTGTTGTTGTTTCTTTTGTTTGTTGTTGTTTTTAATTTTTTTGTTTTCTTTTTTTTTTGTTTGCTGTTGCTTGAAAATATAACCGTTTTAAGAGAGTTATATCAAACAGGTCCTCTTATCTCAGAAAAGTGCGTTTTTCTTTAAAGTAGGTTAACATTTAGTAAATTAGAGAAATTTAATAATGCGAAGGAATTGTTAGAAGTATCAAGTTTCTAACATCTGTTTCAAGATTAGCCAAAAAATTATCCTATCATGTTGTAATAGGCCTTTGAGAACCTAGATAATGGACACAAAAATAAGCAACAACAACAATAATAACATCATCTAATATTTCTTTTTTAAATTAAACTTGATACCCGTACTTTAGTATGTCTGCGTCTATATACCCCTATTTTTGTATTTAAATGTAATAAAATGGAATCTTACAGATATCTTTTATTATTATTATTATCATTATCATTATTATTATTATTATTATTATTATTATTATTATCATTATTATTATTATCATTATTATCATCATCACTATTATATTCATTATTATTATTATTATCATCATCACTATTATATTCATTATTATTATTATTATCATCACAATTATTATCATTGTTATTATTATTATTATTATTATTATTATTATTATTATTATTATTATTAAAATTATTATTATTATTAGTTTGAGTATTATTTTTATTATTACTTTTTATTACTATTTATTTTATTATTTTACCTATTATTATTATTATTATTATTATTATTGTTGTTGTTGTTTGTCCTTGTTGTGTTTTTTCTGTTGTTGTTGTTTTTCCTAAGCATCCGATTTTTTACCGATTAATAATTGGTATACAAGCCATTTTATATGTTTTTCGAAACATTAGAAAGATGGTTATATATTATATACGAGGCAAGCAACCAGTATGCCCCTTGAACCTGCATTATTCCGAACAGTGCATAGCCACAGACGCTTGGGGGTCAGACCCTGCCACCCAACGTGATACGACCTTGTAAACATTCTAAAAAAATATTTCAATATTTATAAAATACTTTATTGAGACTTTGATGGTACATGTATCAGGTATTTTTTTTCCATGTGTGTAAAAATTGTTTGAAAACAAGTTTTATCGTTATAACAGATGTCCCATTTTTGTAAAAATATTAAAATATTTTTGAAAGAGAGTTTACAAGGGCATATCACGTTAGGGGTAGAATCTGACCCCAAGCGTCTGTGATCATGATCTCTGTGTTTATATGACCAGTTTAGTAAGGGTCGAGATGATCGGTTTCTGGACGGTATCCATTTTAAAAGTAAGAATATTTTGGGCTTTCCCAAAAACCGGGGTTACAAAAATATACTTAAACTTTTCAAATAAGGACAACGGGTTAATTAACTTTTCATTAATTGATCAACTAATTAATTAATTCATTCATTCATTTATTCATCCATGCATGCATTCATTCACGGTAAAGGTTTGTTTGTACCGGTTTAAGCTTGGAAAACATTCGGTAGGTTCCATTTTTCAACTTTTCTAATTTTATTTTTTACTTTATTTATTATTGTATCTTTTTCCACTCTATCGCTTTTCAAACGTGATGCTTATAAATAGATCTGTATTTAAAATTTTCGGCCCTTTCCGTCAAACTTCAGATTATTAATACATGTAATAGCCAATTGTTAAATGTCAAAAGAGGCAATTAAACAATTCCCCCCCCCCAATCATTTGACGGATCCTTACCGTTTATTTGAATAATAAAACAGTAAGCCACAAACATTGACATGTGTTTTTTGTTTTTTGTTTTTGTTTTTTTGATAACAAATAAATACTTATCTTAAGCTATGATATATTTTCAGTGGTTACTACTTTGTCACAGCCCCAAACGTGTTAAGATTTGACCAAGATGAGACAGTTGTTGTCAGTGTTTTCGGAGAAAAGAATTCACTTGTAAAGGTAATGTATTTATTTCATGTCTTGTTATTCTATTATGACATCATTATTTATATCACACCTTCTTTCAAATAACTGTACATGTATGATATTTTATTCTTTACATTAATAAGATACATGTATAAGTATTGTACTCCACAATTGTAATGTATAATAACCTTATAAAATCACATACCATGTCTTCTTTCTCCCCTTTTTGCAGGTTTAGTTTAAAGTTTTATAAACATATGTAATTGTGATTGGTATTAAAGGTTTGCATTTTGTTTCGTTTCATTGTTTTTCATTTATCCATAACAGGTTTGGCTAGAGTACGAGGGCAGACAATTTTCGCAGAAAAGCGTCACCGTTAAAGACCAAGGCGAGTAAACTTATCGAAATTTACTTTTGAAATTTATTATTTATTATTATTTTATTATATAAAAACAGTAACTCCTGTAATGGGGAAAAAATTAGCTAGATGATATCCAGTTACATTTGAACCTTCTTTAATTCTGTCCGATAAATATTACATATATTAAAGAGTGGGTACCAGGGTTCATCTTTTTACCCGGAATGACTTAATTAATTACCCGCAAATATGAATGAATAATGGGTATTTAATTTGATAATATGACACAATTGCCGTGAATATATGTTATTTTGTTATTTGAATTTTAGAAACACCAGTTTATACGACTGTTAAAGTCACGGAAAACGATATATTTACCTCTGTGGTTGAGAAAAAGCCGAGGAAAATCAAAATATGTTCGGAATGGAAAGGAACGAAACGATCAAGAGAAATTATTTTGAGCTATCATTCAGGTTACCTGGTCGTACAGACGGACAAACCGATCTATACACCCCTGCAAAAGGGTATATATGTTTAATTTTTTAAAGATTTCCCTTTTAAGTTTTGTTTCCAGCAAGACAAGTGAAAATACGTAAAATGAAACTACGCATTTTGTTCTATTGGTTATTGCTTAATATTTCATTTAAAAGAATATAGTTTATCAACATTTTACCTTGTTTTGTCGCAATTATTCAGTGGAAAGTTTTCAAGGCTGAATTCATTTTGCGCATAACGAATTCAAGTATCACATAGATCTGCATGTTAAAAAATCAAAGTGTTTTCCTATTTCAGTCAAAATAAGAGCTCTAGCACTTGATGAATCATTGAAAGCTGTCAAGGGTTGGCAAGTAGGCATGGATATTATTGTAAGTATAAACATGTGATGACACTTGACTTTATTTAGATGTAGAAATGATTGTGAAAGAAAAAGTCCATGTTTATATAAGTTTAACAAGAAACCGGAATTGACGACATAATTCGGCTTTCGTTATAATGCTTACGTTACGATAGATATTTTATGCGTGTATTTCTGCGTTAGAAGGTCAACTGAGAACATACGACGACGTACTCCTCTGCAAATTGGTTGAATGTTCCACCACCGTTCACTATCTTACAAAGTAATGGTAGTATATGCAATAAGCTGCTAGGGGTCCGTACTCTCAGTGTCATATAACAAGAGATTTTGCATAAAAGGTATTCTGAGTAATGCAACTATCTTGCCCTGATATATTTAAAGTAGTTCACTGTTGGTTGATATCAATAAAAAAATGCATCAATTATAAATCATAGTTCACCGTTAGTTGTGTTGACCTCAATATCAAAATGCATCAATTGTGCAATCATGCTTTACTATTAGTTGTGTTGACCTCAATATCAAAATGCATCAATTGTGCAATCATGCTTCACCATTAGTTTTGTTGACCTCAATATCAAAATGCATCAATTGTGCAATCATGCTTCACCATTAGTTGTGTTGACCTCAATATCAAAATGCATCAATTGTGCAATCATGCTTCATCGTTAGTTTTGTTGACCTCGTTATCAAAATGCCTCAATTATACAATCAACAGAAAATTGTCCTACAATTAATTGACCAAGGATTTGCATTGTTTACGCAATCTACTGGCCATATTGACTGGGTTTAAAGATTGGCGTAATACCTGTATCGTCATAATAACAAAGAGAACATTTTAAAAATATTGAGTATAAATCTCCTTATAATAACTGAATGTTTTATCAAAGCAATCTTATCTGTTAACAGTCATTCAGCAAACCTAAACACAGTAAAATGACATTGTTATATATATGTTTACACATTTCAATTACAAAAACATTTATTTAGTCACATATGTTCAAACCCCGTCGGGGGCAAGTCGTTGTTTCCTTGAGCAAGAAACTTTACACTCATTACTCAGTACTGGTTGATTTTTGGAACGGATTCGAAAGGGTGACCATAAGCTTATAGCTTCCTACACAATCGAACTAAAATATATTCTGTATCAACTAAAAACTTTTATTTAGCTTGAGTGCATATCATTTAAATGTAAAAATCAACCTCTCAATGGTTTTACATTACGGGCTCTAGATAAGAGAGTGACTTCGCATGTTAAGATATTACCCGAAATAAGTCGATATTTACCGGTAATATGCACAGGCGCAATCTGCGAATGACTTTTACAGAGTTAGACCCGCATGTAAATTAAGTGCTGACTGTAATGTCGGGCAGTCAGATCTATTCTTGTAAATAGACAATTGGTAACTGAACAAGTATATAATTATGAGACGAGAGCATGTTCACATACACGTATACAAATACGCGTTCTAAAGTCATATCACGAAGTACCGCTTAAATAATTTTTAAGTAAATAAACTATACAAGAACGTCGACACTGTAACATACAACATTTTTTGTTGTTGACATCGTTTTTTTTTTCAATTGTGAAGATCCCGTGACGGCCTCTTACTTAAAGTATGATAGACTGATATGAAATGAAGATGCAATTTCCGACACTTAAACTGTTTTGTTGTCAGGTACTTTCACATAAATGTTTTGTTCAAGGGTTTTTCAAGTATGAGAGTACTTTCGTCATGAATACTTTTTTATTTTCTCTTCCTTTTTGTTTAAAGCCTATAGAAGGTTATTTGCTGTTTATTTATTATCCTCTTAGGTTATATTTTTTCTTCCTCTTCAGTTAAGGCCAACAAAAAGCCGAGGGTGTTATTTTCGTTCAATATAGTTGCTTACATTCAGTATTAGCCTGCGAGTCAACCAACAACCTTTTTATAATTATACCGAATTAACATTCTAATGTTATGTTTTTCGCTCTCCTTGAGCCATCGGCCAGGGGATAGAACTAGAACATTACCTTTACTTAAATTTATATTGATTACTCGCCCCTTTATACTTTAAACTTATAAACTAACGTAAGTTGATACTGCATTGTCAGCCATTTTGTTTTCGCTAAGTGGTACCAAAGTGAAAGTAGTCCAAAATTCAACGCTCACAATGCAAAATGATAAAAAATTTGCAAATTCACTTCTAGGTCAATGTTTTAAGGGTAATTGTAAACAAAAATAAAAAAGTTAACAATAAGAATATATACCTTGAATGTGCTAATTTTCTGAAAACCAAGTACATTTTTTTACAAAGTTTTATGCACATTTCATGGGTTTAAAGTCTGTTTTAGTGCAGACAAATGCTATTTTTTGCAGCAAATATAATAAACTTGCAAAAACTTAAATTTAAGTTAAGTAGTTTATCTGACCTTGACAAAAACATGGTATGTGTAAAAATAGTACCAGAGATATAAACATCTTTTATCTATTTCTTGTTTAATGAGAGACAGACACACTTTACTATTACACAATAGAAAGATTAATTTTTAAAATTTGAATGCTATTTTCATTTTAATTGTAGTTCATAAGGCTATAAATGGTGATTGCCTTCTTGCACTACTTTTTTACAAACAATAATGGAGGACATGTGCTTTGAAGGACATGAGATACTGCTTTATTTGGAATTGAGTTTTGCAAGTTTTTTGTATTTGTTGCAAAAAAGCATTTGTCTGCACTAAAACAGACTTGAAACTGGATTTTGCCATTCATGAAATGTGCATCAAAAAGATTGTACTTGATCTTCAGAAATTTAGAGCATTCAAGATAAATAATCTTTTTGTGATCATTTATATTTTTGCTTACATTCGTCCTTAAAACATAAACCTGGAAGTGTATTTGCAAATTCTTTATCATTTTACAGTGTGAGCTTTGTTGTTATATGAATTTTGGCCTACAATCACTTTGGACCAATATAGCGAAAACAAAAATGGCTGACAATGCGGAATCCCCTTAATACGCTACACTCTTCATAATAGAGAGATTCATTAAAACCAAATCTGCATTTTCACATATTTCCTATGGTTATTGCTCTCGATTGTTGTTCCAGAACATTTTCCAGAAGAAATCATAGTTCACTGCTGTGCTGTGTCATAACCACGAATGTCAAATACAAAGTACTCTGACTTGCATTTTTGGCACAAGGGTCACGTGTTGTATAATGTGTTCTAAGTGTATTTGAAATTAGATATATTTCATTTATCTTTTGACGGAAATTTTTAATGCAAAATGTACATGTGTTTAACTATTATATTTAATTTGATATTGTATAATATGTTTCTGTTCAAATCCATCTCAATTTTAATGTGACTCTGCATTGTTAGCCATGTTTGTTTTCGTTATGTGGGTTCAAAGTGAAAGTAGGCCAAGAATCATTTAACAACAAAACTCACAATGTAAAATGATGAACAATGTGCAAGTACACTTCCAGGTCTATGTTTTAATGATTATTATAAACAAAAAAAAAACAAAAATAAAAAAGTTAACAATAAGAATATTTACCTTGAATGTGCTAATTTTAATAACTCTTTTTACCGTTTCAGAGTCCTTCAAACTTAACTATGGCAAGAAAGTTGATTAAGGAGAGCGAAACGGGATTCTTTCAAAATGACTTCAACCTTCCGCCTTACCCTGATATGGGAATTTGGACCGCAAGAGCCTTTTATGATGGACAGGTAAACTTTCTTTATGTATATTTATTGCTTCCCAAAAATTAAGAAAACATTTACTCACCAAATGTCGTAACTGTTAAGATTATTTGTGTGACCTGGTTAGATATTAATGATATCTTACAAGTGCAAATATCAAAGTATTCGTACAAGCTAGTCAAATTTTATACAGGTAGAAAGGTTAAATAATATGTATGATAATGATAATAGATATAATGTTTACTTTTTATTGTCATTGCACATCATTATCAAACATATATATACTTGTTAAACTTATTTAGCAAATACTTCAATGTTGACAGTATATTATAAGGGCCTGCTTTGTACACGTGCTAGTGATTGTCATTTGAATCCAGTGATTGTTATTTAAGCCTAGTGATACTCATTTGGGTTCAGTCTTTGTCATATTGACAAAGTGATTGTCGTTGTGGCCTCATGTTTGCCATTCCGGCCTAGTTATTGTCATTTTGGCCCATTGATTTTCATTTTGACCTAGCAATTGTCTTTATGACCTATTAATTGTCATTATGGCCTAGTATACGTTGAAATTCTTATTTTGGTCTAGTGATTGACATTGCGGCCTAATAGTTGGTAGGCTATAGGGTGAAATTTTGGAACGCTGAATGTCATTTCGGCAGAGTGGTTGTTATTGGGTTATTGTATTATATGAATCATTAAATGCATACCATATTTGCGAGATATAGACATCTTGGTTTTGTTTGCTTTTCAGTTCGAGACCGAGTCACACGCCCTCTTTGAAGTTCGGGAATATGGTAAATAATCTGTTTTTATTTAATTTATTTTTCACATTTGTTCTTTTTATTACATCATGCGTATTATCATATGTATTATGAATATATAGAAAAAGCGTTTACTTCCGCTAAGAATTGTGCCCAATATTGTAAAAATGAACTCTCAAATAATGTTACACGATATACCATTAGCTGTTTTGTTCTGTTGTTTCACAGGACCTTTCTTCTTTTTATTCGTTACGTACTTAAATAATTGCATTTTCATTGGCTGCGCAAAAATAACACAGGTTGCCTTTCTTAACATTGGCTTCGTACTAAAATCTGCATTCTTATTGCCTGAAAGATCGGTAACTATTTCTTGCAAACAGATTTGTATTGATTTCAGTTCTTCCAACGTTCGGAGTGACCGTTGACGTTGACGTTGAGTTCCTCCTTCCAACAACAAAGTCGATAACTGTCATTGTTAAAGCCAAGTAAGAATACAATATACTCTTTCATTTTTGTAAATATAAAATTTGTCATTGGTGCGTTCGTTGAGTTTGTTGAAATAGTTTACGTTATTTTTTTCCGAATAAGAACGAAGCTTAAAGTTCATGAATATGATGTATTAGTACAAAACAACAGGAACTTGCCATAGAGACATCAAACTTTGCGTTTACAAGAAAAGTAGGCACTTTAGAGAACATTCCTGAAAAATCTCGAGAAGGACTTTGTCTTACTTTTTCAAAAATGGTTTATTTATTATTAACCTAGTTTTGTTAATTCATAACAGGCAAAAGTTCATGGACAGACAATAGTACCAAACCATTACATATATACAATATAAGATTATTTACATTATCATCACAATCATGTGAGCTGTAGATTATATGAGGAAGGTACCCAGTTTGCTTACAGGCCGATTGTTCTTCCGTCAGAAATGCTCGAAATTCGCTGATAGCGGTATTTGTAACAACTTCCCCCAAAAAAAGATATGTCATTTAAAAAAGCAATTGTTTTTCTTTAAAGATATGTTTACGGCAAGGCTGTCCAGGGAAATGCAAGACTTATGCTGAAATTGAAAGGGGAGAATAAAGAAAGTGACTTTATTCTAAATGTCGACAGAAAAACGGTATGTTGATTCGTTCTCGTTATTCATTTTATACATTTTATTACACAGGCATATCATACCGATCCATTTACAAGACCCCCTGATAAAAGTTGCCCTGAATGTGCAATAGTGTGTCGTAAAGATAGCAGTATATAAACAAAGTACAATGTAATATTTTGACCTCGATACAAAATAATTCCAATTGCTAACGGAGCAAAAAAAAGAAGATTGATCATCTTTGTGACAAATGAGTATTTTTGTGCCTGTAACAAGAAGAAAAGAAAGTGTTGAGAATTAAAAATAATAGCATATCTGAGGCAAAGGAGGGGAAGACTTTAAAGTTGCATGCCTCCAGATGAACCAAAATATTTTAAGAAAATCAAACCTGTGAAAAAAATAATATAATTTTAAGAAAAGTGAAAAATTCAAGATTTAATAAAAACTTACATGCTCTGTACAATTTATTACTGATTTTGTAGAATTTATCACCATATTACTACTACGTTACTTACGCAGTAAGGGCTATTTTTGCACATTTTTACTTATTTTTGGTAATTTGCATAGGTTATAAGTTCTCGGTCTTATTTTGCAGTACAAATTATCACAAGTTTTCCAATTGATGGAAAACACATGACTTCTCTTATTAAGTGTTGAATTAATTCGCTTTCTATTTTTTATAGCTTGAAATCAGTCAGTTTGATGGAAGTGTGACAGAGTTCAATATCGAAGTTGATAACATACTGAACTCCCCGTTGCTAATAGGCAAACCTTTTCCCTCCAACAAACGCCTAGAAGTGATTGCAATGGTTTATGAAAGTGCTACGGGAAAGGAGGAATCGCGAAGTCACGACGGAACCATCTTCACAATGAATCCATACGTGTTCAAGTTCACGAAATCAAAACTGAACTTCCGTCCAGATTACGAATATTATTTGAAGGTAAATGTACTAGTTAATGTTACAAGATATAAATATTGTAAATGTGTCTTCAACTTTTTTCTGAAGACGTAGGTTTTTCAGCAGAAATTTAAATGATGGACTCGCCGACCGCCCTGGCAGCAGCAGTGGAAAGGGAGCTGCGACCAAGACAACTGCGGCGGATCTTATCAGCCAATCATAACCAAGAGCGTGTTCTCTACACTTTTGGTATATATTCTATTTCAAAATTTGAAAACCTTAACTTTAACCTGATGTAATCGAGAATTATAATAAGCCTGTGTCACCAGACTAGACCCAATCCAGTCAGCACTTCCGTGTAGTCTGACCAGGCTCTTTATTGTGGATAGCTTCTTTATATTTTTTATTTGAATACCTTTAAACTTCAAAAAACTGTCCCAACTACACAGCATTAAAGATATTAAGCTAAGGATTAGATTAGATTACATTGTATGGCTGTTCTGTAAACAATTCTATTTTTTTCTTTTGATGCAAAAGATATTATTTTATTAATTTTGTAATTGATTTTTTTTAGGTTGAACTGCAGTATGTTAACGGAAAACCTACTTCTGACAAAGACATTTTAGTTAGAATGAGCGAAAATGGGCAATTCAAAAAAGAGCAGAAAGTGACAACAAACGACAACGGCCGGGCAACGAGTATCTTTCAAACGGCACAGGGCAAAAATACAATCTCTTTTACTGTAAGTTTCGGGAGGATTGTAAAATTTCATTTTTCTTTAAGTCAAGCAAATGAAACAGAGATCACGATTTTTCAAGCAGTGAAAGGTAATTTAGATTGAAGGAGTACGCCCAATACTTTGCTAGATTTTACCCGCTATTTAAAGTTCACTAAACAGTGTTATGATTTTGCGCGTTTGTTAAGCAAGTGCTGTCTGAAAGCTGCAAATTTCACATATTTTCGCGACTTAATTGAAGAAGGGCATGGATAATGTAAGAAAACTTATGTATATATTCATCTGCCGTTAACTGTTGTGCTATATTTCTAAACATACAGGTATCTACTGCTGACAATCAATACGAAAGTGACGTGTTTGAGGTGACTGCATATGCTGGAAAAAATCAAATCCAAGTTGAGCGTGTGAAGACAGTGAGTATTCTTAAATGTTTAATTATAGCTTAGGGCGTCCATGTCCAAGGGTTTAAAGTCTTTGTACCACTTGCCTCTCACCGCTCCAGCGCTCACCGCTGTGAATTTCCGTCAGAGATTTTGAATCTTCTTTCAGATGTGGAACTTACCAGGTAGCCTACCGATCATCGTCGGTTCTGATCAGGTACCAGCTTTTGCCTGACAAAAAATGAAAAAAAAAATGTACGAATTGGCGCCTTGGGGTCTTCCTTTACCAGTAAAACTGACAATTTTTACAATATGACCTGTGAAAGTGTTAATATGACTCATCCAAACTAATTTAGACATGAAGTTACCACTTGTGTTATCTACAATAAAAAGGACACCAGCGACGTTTACTTTGCCTCAACTTGAAATTTCCTTCATGTTTATTTGATATAAGAAGTTAAAATATAAGTGACTTATCACGATAAAACAATAGATAAATGGGCTGTAATAATTGTTCGATACTTTCGTAGGTTTGTTGTAATGTTCATTCCCCTTGTGGCTGAGGGCTTGCTATTTAAGTGTTGATGCATCAGAATTGCAGCAACAGTTTATCCCTGCGTGATCGTAAGAGACGACTAAATTGAGTTCCAATAACTGAAGCCTATGAATCTTTTAGCTCTAGAAGGTTATGTAGTTTGGATCCAGGTTTGAAACACTCGCGGTTAGCAAATATAATCTCATTTTTGGGCGTTATATGAACTAAATTGTGCTGTTGTGTCTTTAAAAGGAGCTATATTTACTGGGCATGTGTTGTATGCATTCACTATAACTCGGCTTTCGTTTTCTAGGAAATGGAACGCCAAATATGCCTAATTATAAATCGCTTATTAAAAATTCAATTTAAAAATACTTTCTAGATATTCACCAGCTATATCAGTGGGTACACGTTGTATTAGAAATTTTGAACGCCTTTGAAAGTAATATTTTTATTTACCCAGGAGAGGAACGTGATGTTGATGCGGGCTTTTACAAACATACACGGGAATAAATACACCGGGATGCTTTTTGTGGTATGTAAAATTTCACCATTATCTACATATCATGAAAAATCATGACTCAAATTTTGATACTTAGGTTACTACATTATTTTTTGAATGGCGAACATAGTCTTGTTATTTGATAACTAACTACGATTATGATGATAAATGAAAATTGTAATAATGATAGTTTTGATGATAATGAAGATGTTTGTTTTGATGATGATTACAATGATTGCATTGATGATGATGATGATGATGATGATGATGATAGTGTTGATGGTGATGATGATGTTTAATATGATTATGGTGGTGGTCGTTATGGTTTTGATGGTGGTGGGATTAGTTCATTAATGATCTCGTTATTGGTGGTGTTGTTGTTGTTGTTGATGATGATGATGATGATTGTAGTTATATTAATGATGATGAAGAGTGTTGTAATAAAAATTATGATGCTGTTTATGATGATGACAATAATTGGTTCAATAATGAGGATGGTGGTAGTGGTGGAGATTGAAGAGGTGTTGGTGGTGTGTAAAATAATAGTAACACATGTATGATCATGCTTTTTTACGAATGATGATTATGATGATGATGATAATGATGGTGATTGTTGTAGATTTTTAAATGAGGATGATGATGATGACGATGATGATGATTATGATTGCTGTAGATTTTTAAATGATGATGATGGTGGTGATGATTGTTGTTTATTTTTAAATGATGATAATAATGATTTTAATGATGATGATGATGATGATTGTTGTAGATTTTTAAATGATGATTATGATTAGGATGATATGATGAGATCATTGACTGCTGTTGATATTACAGGTTATTTCACGTGGTAAAGTAATTCATACACAATATAAAGATGCAGGAAAACAAGCTAGTGTAGAGATAACGAAGGATCTACAAGAATTAGTCTCACCTGATGCAAGACTACTTGTCTTTTATGTTGATACATCTACAAACGAGCTAGTGGCAGATTCTATTAAGTTTGAGGTTGACAAAAAATGCCGCGGTAAAGGTGTAAGTAAATTGAAATCAAGGCACAGTATATAAATTATAGAATTAATTATCAAGTAATTAACAAGTAAAAAAAAATAATGAAAAAGTAGTGTATTGAAAATATCAATAACTATTGATAATAATTATTGTAACATGTCTATAATTAGTTTGTTGGTTCAGTGACACAGAATTTACTTTCCCAAAGTAATTTTGCATATTTGATACGTTGGTTGGTTGGTTCAGCCCTTCACTTTGGATCTGAGATTTGGGGGCACCATATGGCCAGGGATATAGAAGTTATACACACGAAACTTTTACGACGAATGATCAACCATCCTATCGGCACAATATGGTAAACTGGGCGTTTTCCCCTAGAAATTACGCAGAAGATCACTATGTTAAAATACTAAACGCAAAATTCTCTAATTTTACAGATATTCCTAATGCTTAAACATTGCACTGATTTGATTAGGCTTTTCGCAAGAAGTAATAGGGCGTACTAAACCCAGACTATACCTGTACACCATGGTTTTAGCTATATTTTGGACCACCAATTTGAAATCGACATTCCATTTGATGAAATTAGGAACATAATTTATGATTCATACATGCAAACATGGTATAGGAAGATTGATAGTTCAAATCGACTTCATTCATACGCGATAACTAAAAATGAATTCGAGCTTGAGAAAATACCTTAATATTATCTACGAAAATAAAAACCGAATAGCATTAACTAGATTAAGAATTTCGTCACATAGCGTAATTTGAAACCGAGAGATATAACAATATTTAAAGAGAAGATAGATTGTGTAGGTTATGCAATATGAATCAAATCGAATAGGATTAGATCTACCGTTTTCTTCTAGTTTGTCCTTTTCAACATAATTTAAAGAAAGAATATTTCAGCTTTACTTCAGTCACTGGCCGAATATCAAGAAATTTCAGGTTCTATTATCATCACGTTCGAATAAAACTATTCGTAATGTAGCTAAATTCATATACTATACGAATTAAAGTCGCGCAAATAACAATTTATACAGCATGTACAATCTACAAATTTAGATATTTTAGCTCATCTGAGCTAGCTTAGGGTGTGCTTTTAGGATCGTTGAATGCCCGTCGTCCGTCTACATTTTTCCGTTAACACCAGAGTGGTCACATTTTTGCCTCAATCATCATTAAACTTTCTTAGGATGCTTCTCTATGTGATTGCTCGGATGCGTTCGAACAGGGATCAACTCGGACAAAAACTAGGTCACAGGGCCTAAAAATAAAAAAATCTTGTAAACACTTTAGTGACTACTACAGTCATGTATTTTAATCCAAATATTCTTGAAATTGGTCTGAAAAATTATTTTGATCATATCTACATGATCTAGGAGTCGATAGGTCAGGTGAGCGATCTAGGGCCATTGGTCTTCTTGTTTCGTATTAACAGCCTCTCTAAAATATATTTGCAAATCCGCAATATTCGCCGCAAACTCAAGTACACTTTTAAATATAGTTTCAATACAAAAAACAGTTAAATCAAACAGTAATGTGGATGGAAATAGACGATAATTGGCCCTTTATATAAAGAAAGCACAACCAATTAGCACGGGACAAGCATTCAAAGTGTGGAGTTCCATTGGATTTTTACATTCTCCCATTGGTTTTAACTTGTCCAATGGGTGTTACAGTGGGTTAAGAAGCCCATTTTCATAAAAATGGAGAAAATATCCGTGGGAGAAAAACATTTTTCTTAATATTTTGTACATTTGTTGAACATTATTTGGTTATAATGAACTTATAAGTATTTAAGAAATATATTTAAAGAAATTTGCAAATCTCTCATAAGCGGACCTATCCCATATAGGAAATGAAGTTTTTTTTTGTTTACTACTAAATCTGTCTTCAGTATTGATGCTCTTTAACATATACGCGCACCTGACTCGCATTTTACGCGTGGGAGGTTTAAATAGAAACCTTGTGTAGCTTATTTAATTTATATTTAAATGGTCAGTAAATATAATCAATTAAGTACAAATGTATTAATCATTATTGACAATCATGTACTTTTCTATGAACCATGTTCTCTTTGTATATGTATACTTTGTTAAATGTTTAATGCTGGATAATCTATTACTGTATTGCATTATACTGCATTGTATTGTATTGTATTGTATTGTATTGCGTTGTATTGTATTGTATAATGAAATAATAATGATCACAGAAGTATGTTTGTCTTATTTGATCTATGATTATGGAAATATTCTCACATGTTGCATACATATTTAATTATACTCATATGTGTATGTTTATCGCATTATGCTGACAGGTTTATGATTATCTATTTATTTTGACAGGCGTTCCATTTTCTAACAAGTAAAATGGTTCCCTGCGGTGAACATTTTAATGATATAAAATTATTTCATTTAACTATTTTCAACATTATTTGGGGGGGAACGACGTTTATATCAGGAATTTTGTTGACAATTGAATAAACGGTCAATATAGAAGGTCTTTGGAAACTGGTGACCATTGAAGACCAGAGAAGGTCGGAAATAAACAATTATTTATTTTTAAAAAAATGATTAAATAGGACTACCATTATATGAATACTTCCGAGCAAAAATTAATAAAGTAAACACACAAGTTTACGCAGAAAATATCTCTATTTATTATGGCAGATGCCACTACGAATATTTCAATTTTGTAGAATTTCTGTATTGTTTGTAAAATTTGAGATAGATATCAAAGAAACATTGATAATTTTCATTCAAGTTTTTCCACCTTAAACGGTAAAATAATTATAGAAAATTAGAAATATCACGTAATAGTTTTTTGTTCTTAATTAGGTTTAATTCGGACTAATTCCCTACATGTAAATCCGTAACCGGCAAACGGTATTTAGCTAGGTTTTCGAACAGGTCAATTAACCAATCGTGTACGGTTTACAGATCACATGCTCCTCCATGTACCGAAAACAGGTCACGTGCTCCTCCATGCCTCAAAAGTTAAACGCGTACCAATACCCTGCGGTCTCAAGACCGCAGGGAATAATATTGACTATGAATAGTGTTTATTTTATAATTCTTACACGTGTATTATTATCTAATAATATTGACCCGTTTATGATTATGTAATAATTCTATAAATTGTATATTTATCTTAAAATGCTGCCACATGTATGATTATCTGACAATGCAGACAGTTGTATGATTATCTAATAGTGCTGAGAGTTGTATGATTATTAATGCTGACATGTTTATGATTATCTAATAGCGCTGAATGTGTATGATTATCTGATTATCCTGACAGGTGTCTGCTTATGTAATTATGCGGTCATGTGTGTTCATAGAAATTTTCAGTATACTTGTGTGTGCGATTATTTAATTATTCTGCCAGGTTTGGTGTTATATATGCTAACACTGGCAAGTATTGTCTATAATTATTTATGTGTTAGATAAAGTATGAACATGCATGAGTTGATTGCTGTTGTCTTTATCAAGTCCGTTTCAAGTTTCTCTATAAAAGTTACTGTCATATTTATTCTGAAATCACTAGTAAAGTTTCTTTTCACTTCTAGTAACACCATACAAGAATGTGCATCAGTGTTTGCTGATGAATGTTTAAACTAGAATATATCAATGACCGTAATCGTTTAATATTGATGTATTGTTAAACTTGTGCAATATGATGTTTAATTTCAACTTTTTAGCTGAAGTTAGAAACGATGAAGAAGGAGGTAGCGCCGGGAACCAAAGATATGTTGACTGTAACTGGAACACCTTTCATGCACGTGGGTCTAAATATAATGGACAAGGCTCTCCTTTTACTGAATGATAAGAATGTTCTCAGGAAGAACAAAGTAAGAGATTAACAAGAAAAACTATGGAATAACATCTAAAAATGATATTTAATACACATGAACATTATATGTATACAGAATAAAATGTTATTGTAGAAAATATTATTCAGCAATTTAAGTAAGGTTTTTACCATTAAGCAATTATTATAAACTATGTGCATGTACCTTTCGCTTTTTGGCAATAAAGAAGCATATTCTTTATACAGGCTTTTTGGAAAAGTTTTTTTTCAAAATCCTAAGAATAGTTTTTAGCAGATACAGTTTATATAGCTAAAAACCCTTTAAGCGTCATTTTTAGTACGTACATGAAATTAATAAAATTTGGTTGTAGTGATTTTGGTGTTGGTAGTTTTCACTCCGGATAAAGGCAGTAAGCCACATTTAGTTTTCAGCGCACAGTTCAGCTGCCATATAGTACCTTGGCATGCTGTTAAGTATTTTACCAGTACTGGTTGCCCTCGCTTTCACATAAAACTGGTAACTTCTGTACGTGCCAGAGCAGAGGTACAATGTGAATGACCGTAGAAAGAATTTCATGATTATATTACAATGAACGTAACATGCACTTTCTGGGAATCGAACATGGGTCGCCCGATTCATGGTGCAACTCAGTATCTATTGAGCTAACCGGACGGCTATAAAGTGTTATAGTTGTAATAGTTGTTGGCGTCACACGACTGATTTTATTTTGTTATTTTATCAGATGTTTGAGACTCTCCAGTCACATGATCTTGGTTGCGGAGAAGGTAGTGGCAGATCGGGAGCTGATGTTTTCAAGGTCAGAAAATAATTCAGTTGAGTTTTTCTTTCGTCTGTGCTCACAAAGCAGAGCCTGAGCAACGCATGTTATAGAGAACACGTGTTCATGTTGTAGAAGACACTTGTCCATGTTATAGAGAGCACGTGTCCATGTTATAGAGAACACGACTTTGTAGTAGTGAAATTTTATTTATTTTCAAGCGAACAGGATGCAAATAAAATATTTTCAAAACATTCAAATTTCAACGTAAAGTACATAATCTATATTTGGTATTAAAACTGGTCAAATTTTCTTACAAAATTCAAGCCAAATTCAAAGTTTATTTGCGTTCAATCTAATCAATTATTATTTAAATTATAAACGACAAAGCACCAAATCACGCTCAAAACACTAAATGGCGCTCATTTATTTGACGTCACCTTGACTTGTTTGTACTTTCCTGTGTTATGAAAATTATAATTTTTCACTCGTTGCTACTGCAACTCCTGAAATATTCATTTTCATACCACTCGATGAAAATAAATCCCGTATTTATATAGAAAAAACTTGTATATCCGCTATATATACTCTATATCAATATTTTTACGTCACGATTATTTTAAGACATAGATATATATATTTTTTAAATATAATTGTATCTCAGAAATCCGGCCTGACAGTGTTAACTAACGCTGCCGTAAATGAAAATGATTTAGTACGGACCACTGACGGCTGCAAGGCAAATACCAGGAAGCGACGAGATGGCGACTGTAAGTAAATGCTAGGCTTTACATTGAACACATTAAATACAAAGATTATTTACTTTTTTTACACCCACTGTATTTTTATAAAATCCTACCCGGTAGGATACATATTAAGACAAATGTTTATGGACCTCATGCTCGTGAGTCCGAATCTTTTCAAAAACATATTCATTATACCTTCAAGATTTACTCGACAATTTACTTTTATTTTAGATAGAGTATTGATTGGTGTGTACATTAAACAAAATAGTTCTTTTTCAAGTTTATGTATTGATTTTTGTGTATGGCAAACAATAAAATAGGTGTCATATAACAATGTACATGAAATTATTTAGTTCTGTTTCAGATTGTGTATTGCTTTTTGTGTACAGAAAAAATATAGTTCTCTTTGACATTGTGAATTAATTTTTGTGTACAGGAAGCAATACAGTTCTGTCTCAGATTGTGTATTAATTTTTGTGTACAGGAAGCAATACAGTTCTGTCTCAGATTGTGAATTAATTTTTGTGTACAGGTAACAATACAGTTCTATCTCAGATTGTGAATTAATTTTTGTGTACAGGAAGCAATAAAGTTCTGTCTCAGATTGTGAATTAATTTTTGTGTATAGGTAACAATTCAGTTCTGTCTCAGATTGTATATTAATTTTTGTGTACCGGAAGCAATACAGTTCTGTTTCAGATTGTGTGTTAAGTATTAAATGTTGAGCAAATTTGTTTTAGCATGTTTATATGGTGCAACTGAAACATGTTGTCAAAAAGGATTCGACTTGGCGGAAGAGCTTTTCTATGAGTCAGATAACCCAGCGGGCATGAATCCATACGCAAGTTGCTACCCTGAAGCACATAAATTGACGGTGGAAAAAAAGGTTTCGATCAAATGCGTTACGGCGTTCTTTAAAACTTGTATAGATGAGCTGCAATATCTTATTACTGGTTAGTACCCACCCTGCTGAGCATTTGTAATGTAAATTTTAGTGTAATTTTCACTATAACAATGAATACCATGCATTCATTATTCATTTAATCATTTATTTATCATTTATTCATTAATTCATTAATCGATTAATTCATTCATTAATTCATTTATTCATTCATTCATTCATTCATTATTATTTGAAGGTTTTTAAACACACCGACACCCTTTTAGTCACAATGCGACATTGTAGTTATACTGGTGAGGAATTATATCGTTCATTATTAATGATACACAGACCGTTCAGTATTTATTATACACATACCGTGCATTTTTTTATACATACACTTACCGTGCATTATTTATGATAAACATACCCTGCATTATTTATTATATACAAACCATGCATTTTTTCATACACACACACAGAACGTGCATTATTTTAGAAACAACGACCGTGAATTATTACTGATAGACAATGCATAATTCTTTAAACCTACACAAACTGTTCATTATTTTTGATACACAGACCATGCAGACCGTGCATTATTTATGATATTCAGACCGTGCATTATTTTTATACATACACAGAGCCTGCATTATTTTGATACACCGACAATGCATTATTAATGATACAAACAAAGACTATGCATTTAAGTTCAGCATTTACGTATAGCAAACCTATTTCTAATTTTCGCTGTTCGTGTCATTATCTTATGATAGAAAATGGTAGACATATTGGAAAAGATATAGATTTAAAATCTTGCTTTCATTGCCTGAAGACAAATATTTATATAGTTGAAAATGAATATAATTTTTCTCCGAATTTCAATATATATCAGAGCTATCTACTTCATAGTTACATTATTGTTCGCCGCGTTTACTTTATTCCCTCACGTTATCAAAACTAACTGATGAAGTAATATCAATCGCTAAATATTTGTGTCATGCAATGAATATAAGACAGAATTGAATTGAATTGAGTTGGAGCTTTATACTGTATAATCATTTTGTTATCCAATCCGTAACATTTAGCTACAAATGTATTTGCAAATTATCTATTGTTAGATTGCTTTTTGTGCCTGAGACTTATATTGCAAATATTACTAAAATAAACTTAATTACAGCATATTGTTTTTATTGAAAATAAATAATACTAGAATGTTGTTTTTGTTACAGATGAAACATCGATAACTTCAAAATCATTGGATGACGAAAGTGACTATTTGGAGGACATCGCAAGATTGGCTGATGCTGGTATAACAAGTAAAACTAGGTCAAATTTCCGCGAATCTTGGCTTTTTGATGTCTATAGTCTGGACAAGTAAGTCATCCATTGCTTCAAATTTTACCCTTAGAACGGCCTTCAGCTTTTATTTTCTGTGATGTTTCAAACTACGTATTTCAGTAATTTTATCTTGCAAAAGTGCCGTCATTAAACTTTGGTAAAATAGTTTTTCATTTAAGATTGAACATGAAAATATTTGTTGCTTAACTGAGCCACTCTGGACTCAAATGCCTTGAAACTACCAACATCGGTCTTATATGAGGAAACATGTTTGTGAACAGTTTGGGTTTCGAATCAGCCTTGACTGGGTTGAGAAACACATAGTTATCAATAGAATCCAAACACGAGGCAATCTTATTTTTACGAGGTGGAGTAGCTGTATCATAGTCAAACATGAAAAAAACGTTCCTTGTTGTCATGATATGAAATCCCGTCTCTCTGCCGTCAGAATTAGTAAACCCAAATAAAAAGAGCCAATCAATGGGAATGCTCTAGAGTGCGTGTAACCTTTACCTGCACTTCAGTTTACGCACTGTGCATGTATATGAATTCGATTTAACTCTGACCCATTTTCAACAGAAAGGTCCCCAAACTATGATACAATCGTAATATGTTACCCTTATATTCATTGTCACAAATTATTGACGTTAAGAAATTTCCAATCTATGATGTTGGCATGTAAACACAATGTTTATATCATATCACGGTTTTAATCTATTAAAGCTTTGTAAGAATGAGTTTATTTGAACCTTTTTTGAAACTCGTCCTATAACAAGAACCGCTGACATGATAAATTCGTAACTGCTTTTGAATTTTAGGGACGGGCAGAAAAAGACGATGCTAAACGTTCCAGACTCTATAACAGAATGGCAAATACAGGCTATTGGTAAGTTGGTAAAGGTCATAACTAAAACTTCGAAATGATATACAGGAAATTATGAATATCATTTTATTCTTACCCGTGGTCATGTGTGACTCAATAAGGTAGAAGACTGTTGATAGGTTATTGTATAGTTTTCTCTTTAACTCCACCCGTTTCAAAAGCACATTTGTCCTATTTTTACTCTTTTTTGTTTTAAAAAAAAATATCAAGTTTAAAGATGATATTTTGTTATGTTTTGTCTTTTATACGTATACTTTTTCTCCTTTAATGGGTAGAAGACTATGATTTTAGTGACAAATACGGTTCCATATATGGAAGTGACGGACTTTTTTTTCTTCTTGGTTCACAATATGTAGCATTTTGAGACGGGAACCAAAGCCAATCGAAGGCGTGGCCTCTTTTGCAAATATTTTACGTATTGATCCGTCATTTTTAATTTTTATTACTTTACAGCTATATTTCAGTTTCTAAAATAACTAAGCGAGGTTTAAAATATTAAAAGTCTTTTTTTTCTCAAACAACATAGAGAAGTATATTATAAAAGGATAATTATGTTATAGTAGCTTTCTGAAGCCATGCATATTGCTACACGCAACATTTGGAAATAATATCCCTCTCGTCCTTCGGTCTCGCGAGATATTAAATTTCCTACGCTGCTCGTAGCAAAATACAAAGCCTTAGAAAGCTTTAAAAACTGTTTTCCGAATCTACTGTATGTTATTGATGTATAGAACAATAACATGTGTGCACATTTTGAGATCATTCCCTTTCCCTGGTTTTCAAGATTGATCATTCTAATTGTGAAAATAAACCAAGAATTAGAAGTATTGGTTTTTTCGGGACAAAAAAATACATGACAATACGATTTTCAATTCTCATTTCCTAGCATATTTCTTATTCATTTTCTGCATATTTTTTGTTTTAAGTACCCCAGCTGATGATTGTTGGAAGAAAATAAATATTATGTTTCTAGGCTTTTGGGTTCAGTGAAGTTCCTGAAAATGTTAATTAAATATGAACACTTGATTTATTTGCTTTCCATTGCGTAGAACTCTTTAAGCTTATTGTCAAACTCTCGAATCCGTTCCTGAAACAAACCAGTACTGAGCGATGAGTGTCGGCAAAACAACGACTTGTTTCTTGTTTGAACCCACGCCACAATCGATCCTTAGATTATTAGTCGGTGCTTTTACTAAACGCCGCCACCCAATTTTCTTCGGGTGCTATTTCAGCTCAGTTAATTAAGGCTATGTTAAAATATTGCAGGTATAACGAAAGATGAAGGTATGTGTATTGCTGACCCTTTCGATTTTAAGGCTTTCAGAGATTTCTTCATTCAACTTGATCTTCCGTACAAAGCATCTCGTTTGGAACATTTCAATGTTAAAGCAACGATATTTAGTTACGGTATGCCGGGGTCTGACAATAAAGTGGTAAGTATGCATTTGTAAATCCAGTATTTATAAATCCTTTTAAAATTTTAAGTTGATACGAGTTTGAGTGAATTATTTGACTACTGTCATAAAATCGTTGAGTGAGATATATAGTTAATGCTTCAATAATGTGCAAGTAAACGTATTAATAATGCATTAGTTAACGCATTAATCATGTTCTAGTCAACAAATTAATAATGTGCTAGTTAACGCATTAATTATGTGCTAGTTAACACATTAAAAAGGTGCTAGTTAACGCATTAATAATGTATCAATTATATGCTAGTACACGTATAAATTACGTGGTAGTTAACGCATTAATGATGTTTAAGTTTACGCGTTAATAATGTGCTAGTAAATGTATTAATAATGTGCTAGGTAACTTATTAAAATGTGCTAGTAAACGCATAAATAATGTGCTAGTTAACGTTTTAATAATATGCTAGCACGCGTATTGATTACGTGCTAGTTAACGCATTAATGACTTGCTAGTTAACGCTTTAATAATGTGCGAGTTAACATTTTAATTTGATAGTACACGTATTAATAACGTGCTAGTTATTGCATTATTATGTGCCTGTTTATGTTTTATTAATGTGCTACTTTACGTTTTAATAATGTGCTAGTTATTGCATTAATTATGTGCTAGTTAACATTTTTATAATATGCTAGCACACTTATTAATCACGTGCTAGTTAAAGCATTAATGACGTGCTAGTTAACGCTTTAATATTGTGCTAGTTCACGTTTTAATAAAATTATAGTACACGTATTACTTACTTGCTTGTTAACGCATTAATTATGTGCTAGTTAATGTATGAATAATGTGCTACTTTACATTTTAACAATATGCTAGAAGAAGTATTAATTACATGCTAGTTAACGCTTTAATAATGTGCTAGTTAACATATTAAAATGTGCTTGTTAACGTATTAATAATGTGCTAGTTAACGCATTAATAAAATGTTAGTTTACGCATTGATAATATGCTAGTACACGTATTAATTACCTGCCTGTGAACGCATTAATTATGTGCTAGTTAACGTATTAATAATGCGTTGGTTTACGTATTAATAATGTGCTAGTAAACGTTTTAGTTTTGTGCTATTTAATGCATTTAATATGTTCAAATACGCAGACCATGCTAAAAAAAGTGTGTTTTTGTATTTCGCTTTTGAAATCTAATTAATATTGAATGATCCCTAATTCGAAGCTGCGAAATTCCATTACACACGTCCACTGGTAAAGGTAAAATAATTTATCTGGTCTTCATGGTCTTTTACTGGTGTACATCTGAGAGGGTTTTGTTTCCCGCTTAAATCCCGAGTTCCGCATACTAATATGTGCATTAAAGAATAGATAATTTGCATATGATTCATAAAAGTAGTGTATCTTTTTAGGCCAATGTTTACCTGCAAGGAGTTCAAAATTTGTGTTATAACAGCGACCCAGGGAAACCATCACCTCGAGTCAAAGTTGAGCTCCCGCCGAATAGCGCACAAACAGTAACCTTTCCAATGATACCTTTAAAGGACGGCCTATTTCCTGTAAAAGTGTCTGCCATTGTTACGCAAGGAGGAATACCGGAAGTTGACGTCATTGAAAAGAAACTATTCGTTGTAGTAAGTGTTGTTGAAACACGTTTTATAGAGTAAAAAATATGTATTTACAGATTATACAATTTCAAAAAAACTTAATGCAGGGAAGTTAAGGCTTTGGCTTGTCCAGCTTTTGATTACACGTGTATATTTAAAAGGAAATCAAATAAAAAAGCATTAAATTATTGAAAGATTTGTATACCTATCGGTAAAATTTGCCAGTGTCATTTGTTGATCATCGTCGCTGCCATTTTAATTTAACACAATGGTATTCGACTAGGTATTCCTACAACTTTTCTGAAGCAATCACTGATGTGTTCTGATTGAGAATGGAAACGGTGCTTTCAAAAACTGAATGACACAATTAACAAGAAATGTTGTCTAAAAAACAATGGACATTTTTTTTTGCTAATTACCTTGTTCATTGACTTTACTTAAGTTCATATTAAATCATTATACACTGTTAACAATAAAGGTAAAAACAGGAACCAGTCATGCGATTTAAGATGAATTTTAAAACACAATAATATATTTTTCAAAACTAGGATTATCCATCAAAGTTTAACTGTCGCATTCGTATATCATTCAAGTATGGTAAGGATACTACGTCATCGCGCACCTACGAAATGCTCACAATTTGACTGTAATTTATGGGGTTTATTTTTGTAAACATCTCGTCGACTCGAAGTTAAAAATATATTATTATTATGGGAAATAAGTATAAAAAAGTGCTCACGGAAATTTTAAAAAAGATCTGTACACCTTTTTCTTTGTTATGTATTTCAGAATGAGGGTATAGATGAAAAAATAACAATTGTTGTGTGTTTAGATCCAATGAAACAGAAAGAAGATTGTAAAAATGATATTCGTGTAGTTAAAGACTGTAAGTTAGTGGTAACAGTACTAATTAAATGTCAACAATTTTATCTTTCATTTTAACCCACTCATTCCATGTATTCAGTTATTTTGCCAAACTCTGTGCATCTCATATCCTGTAAGGGGAGATCACTGCGTGGTAGAAAGTTATTTTGTTCTAAGTGTCTTCCCCTTTTGTAGAAATTGGTAGCGTGGCTTCTTATATCTTAATTTTACAATTTGATGCCAGTGCATTTATTGTATTTTCAAACCTAGTGTCTGTGACAGATATTCACTTACAACATTAATTTGTTTTCTTTGCTTTCGGGGAAGCTTTCCTATGTCAGAATCACCTCTTTCTATTGTGTGACACATCTGAACGATTTTTTCTTTCATAATAATCAGGAAATATATTATCCACTTATCTACAAGAATACTCCTTTATAACGACAATGAAAGATACAAATTTAGTTAAGTGATATCAAACTTATTTTTTTGTCTGTCAAACTGGGAATAATTAGTTGTATATTTCAAAAGCTTGACTATCTAAATGGTGATTGAACTTTATTTAGTATTGATTATTACATTATGTTTAGGATAAAATATAAAAAGAAATACCTAAACCATAAAAATTGCCCCCATTCCTTTTATTTATTGAACATTACCGATAAATTCCGAAAGATATTTATAACTTATTTATTTTATTGATTACTCAGCTGACGTTTATTATAATTTATAACTGAAAAACAAATATAACAACATGTTAAGTTACATTAATATCATCTAAATACTTACTCAAGATCTTGGAAGGGTATACTGTAATATATTAAGTAAATTAAGTATACGCATTTCTCTTTCATAATATTTATTATCCGCTAAATTTTACGAATTTCTCTCTATGTATGCAAAACTATATCATCAAGTCACTTGTCTTTTTTGATTACTTCAGTTCAACCAAGCAGGGACGTAAGACAGTACGAAGTAGATCTAACGCTTCCAAAGAATAGTATTTCACAGACAGGGGCAGCTACTGCGTATATCCAAAGTAAGTACTAACAAGTGAATTCATTTTATCATGAGGTAAGGTTATGTAATGTAATGTAATGTGAGGTGACGTTAGGTGAGGTGAGATGAGGTTAGGTTAGGGTAAGGTAAAGATAAATTTAAGGTAAAGGAGAGGTAAGCTAAGGTCTTACTTAGAGCGTAAAAATAGAAGTTGAAAAAGATTTACATCTGCGGTGGAACTCAAATCATGAAACCTCCAAGATTTGACTGCCCTTGATTTTGCCTTAAAAGGTTAATTGCAAATGCGGGAAATTCAAATGAAAAAAGTATTTAATTAAAGAAGTTTCCCTGAGAAGTACATTTTTAGAAACTTTAAGGCAAAGAAGGAAAATTTTAATTCTAACAAAATAAAAAAATGACAAAATCGTTAAATTTACATGTTTGTTTGTTTTGTTTTGTTCTCTTTTTTTCTTTTTTTTTGCGTAAATTAATATCGTTCTCATTTTCTATTCCCATTTCCGTGTCGGCAATACACTAGTTCTATGACATAGTATGTTAAAATATTGCGTTATGGTATTTGCCAACTTATTCAAGGCCCGCAAGAACTTTGCTGGAGCGTTCCTGGAGCGGTAAAAAAATTCATCACCGCTCGTTACTGTTCACCAATCGTTGTCCCCCGTTAAGGCAACCCCGTATTCGCTCGGTCACCGCTTATGGTCCCTCCTACCGCTTCAAAAGTTTTGAGCTGCACAAAATATTGCGAGCGATGAGGACCGGGCAATTTTTCAACTCCGACAAAGATAACTTCCGCCACAACAACGCCAAGTCAAAGTTTGGCACCGCTTAACGAAAGTTCGTGGACGCTTGGGCCAACGCAGAAATCTTAAACACTGGACCAACGCTGCGTCGCAAGCTTTACCCGGGAGGTGATTAAACGTTGCACAGACTTTGGTGGAGCGGGTCAGACATTGGATACTGAGAAGGCCTAAAATAGACTGTATGACGAGCTGATGGTGAAGCTAAGGAATGAGAATCCACGAGCCTTCCTGTACTTCATGAGGATGCCGCAAGCCATGTTTGATGAAGTTGAACAGAGGCTGACCTTCAGAACCTAGTCTCAAAGTGGCAATCACCCTACGGCACCTTGCGTCTGGTAACAGCTCCAGAAACATGAATTTCACCTGGAGGGTTCCCAATAACACCATTAGTGTGGTAGACAGAGAAGTGGTAACGGCCATCATTGAGGAGTACACAGATGAACTCTTGTTTTGCCCAACAACTTAACAAGGATGGAGGGACCTGGCTGACCAATGGTACCAGAGATGGAACTTTCACCACACAGTTGGTGCCATTGATGGCAAGCACGTGGCCTGTAAAGCTCCTCGTATCTGTGACTCAGAATTCTACAACTACAAAGGGTTTTATAGCGTTACCAGTCAATAGCTCATCCTCAGATGGTCAGATCTACAAATTAAGTGATCTCCGTCGTGAACTGGACCAGAACATGAGTCATGCCTTTCCTCAGCCACACCCCCTATCCAATGACAATCAGAATGTGCCTCACTTCATCATCGGGGATGGCGCCTTCTCACTGCGGACCTACCTCATGAAGCCGTACAGCACCAGAAACATCACCTATGAAAAGCGCATCTTCAACTATCGGCTGTCCAGGGCAAGACGGGTCGTGGAGAACGCCTTCGGCAACCTAGCCAACAGGTTCAAGATTCTGCACACGACCATGCAACATCACCATGAAACTTTGAGAATCATCGTGGAAGCTTGCTGCGTCCTCCACAACCTGATGCGCACCCTCTTCCCAGTGCACAAGAACAGACTTCTGAACCGTGCACAACCAGATTTGAACCTGCAGGTTCAAGCATGGAGAGAAGGACGGAACTTTGAGGACACTATCGTTGTGCAAGGCCCAAACACAGCCTCACGTGATGGGAATGGGCGGCGAAACCTACTCAAGCATTGATGCAACTCCCCAACAGGATTAGCGGACCAGCAGGAGAGAATGATGGCTATTAACTAAACGCTGTGCAGAACACTGAGGTGACACTTGTGCATTGTTCATATTTTATATACTCATGTTGATTACTTTGTTGTAAATGTTATTTGACATTGTTAAAGGAAGTCGAGCGATTGTGGGGCCCTAATATTGGAAATGTAATGAATAAATTGTGTGTTTGTTTAAAACGTTATGAGGGATTATTAAAGAAACTTGTGATACGACTCATTTAGATGTCATACTATATTAATCAAAGTACTTTATATTTAAAATACTTGAGGTTTTTTTTGTTGTTTTTTTAGTTAGAATTGCCAATAAAGGTCTTTAATCTGATTGTTGTTTCAAAGTATTCAATCAGGATAAAAACATGTATCAGCACAATGGCTGTTTTACATCATGGTCCTGAAAAGGACAAAATAATACAGTAACAACAATATAAATATAAGATACAAAATAAAAGTAGTCAAGAATAGTTTAATAAAAATGTTGTTTATTAAAGCTCAAGTCTTTTGAGACCACCTAAACACACAAGTGCACATGCAAACAAAAAACAGCAAATATCAAAACAGCTGGCAAGCTCATCCCTTAAACAAAGATAACATGATATATCTGAGCAGTTACTTGAACACATCACAAGCAGTTTCAATTCTCCTCAGTGGTAGCCCTCATCTCTGCAAGTACATCAGCAGTCCCTTGAGCTGAGGTGGTGATTAGAATGGGAGGAGCGTTCATCTCCTGCCTCTGGAGGTCATGGAGATTCCCCCCACCTTGACGGTGCTCATGATGGTGTGGTTAAGGAAAAGTTCTGTAAGTTTGACAACATGAGGCTTCGTTAGAGCTTCTTGGGATTGAAGATGACTGGCTGACTCTGGGTGTCTGCAATTGCTGGAAGTGCTGAGTCTGATGCTCAGACTGAGTTTGTTGCTGGAAGTCGACATGCTGCTGCTGGAAGCCGTGATGCTAAGGCTGAGACTGGAAGTATTTCAGCTGCTGCTGGAAGACAGCGCGTGTGGGTTTCGCTTGACGTTGTTGAGCTGGTCATTCTCTCCACTCTGAGCTGGTACTGAGCCTCAGTTAGTCGTTGGAGAGACTGGGACGTGTACGTGATGATGGTCTAACTTGCATGGCTGATCTCCTGGGCTTAACCCAGTCTCTCCATGAGAGCGTTGGTAGCCTTCATACAATCCCTTATCTCTAGCATCGCAGGGGAGTCTTCTGACTCGGGTCTGGTGGCGGCACCGCGTGGTCTGGTGGTGATGGAGAAGGGAACTTGTAAGGGGTGTCCTGGGACCTCGTGACTACCGCTTTGAGTTTCAATGAACGAGAGTGAGTCCTCGTTGTCTTTCTGTTCCTCGAAGTCGCTAGATGTGCTGTATTGAGCTGTATTTTTTCACAGTTGTTAAATATTACTTGGCACAACCAGTGGACCACATATATTTACCTGACTACATTGGTTCAGCTGCCTGCTCAGTAATGATCTTCTTTGAGGCTGCTGCCTTTCCTTCCTCTTCTTTTGTCCAAGTGGAATGATGAAAATTAACTTTTGACTTCTATCAAAATCTTTCAGAACTTCAAAACGATCCGTTCAGCTCCTTAGTCAAAAACGGTATGCCGCTAAACCAACTTTAAACCCCCGCTGAGCCAACGCCCGCTAAGCCAACACTGTAGCAACACCTGCTGCACCAGTGCACCGCTAAGGCAACGCCCGTGATTTCGATTTTGTTTTCACATTTTGTGTGCGCGAAATTTGTTCTTCTCTCCCTCCCATTCAAGGAACACTCCAACAAGGATCCGGCAGTGGTTAATAAGTGTTAAATTATACGTTTATACAACTGTATTGAAAGTAAAAAAGGTTAGTCAACTAAAAGTACATAATAGTTTTGCCTTTTATATAATAAGAATACTTGGAGCGTACATGTATGTAGTATTGTATTGATTCTTCCGTTTTTGTGCATAGACCGGCCTGACTTATACGGGTTATAAGGACAGAAATAATCGTCACTACAGATGATGTTGACCATAGAAAAGGCAATACAATTTTCATACTTATTGTATCCGGAAGATCTGATACTTTGATGTCTATTTTTAAATCAACAGGTAGTGTGATGACTAATATTGTCAATACGATCATAGAGGGCGTGGATTCTTTGTTTAAACAACCTGCCGGATGCGGTGAGCAGACGATGATTAGGCTGGCACCAACTGTATACGCCATGACCTACTTAAAACAAACAAAACAACAGACCGCTGACATAGAAACAAAGGGAAGTCAATGGATAAGAGATGGTATTTATTTACATTATTAAGTGTGTACCTGTATTTTATAAATTGCTGTTTGGATAAATATCATTTCAAAAATGGTCTTATGATTTCAAATATTGTCTTATGATAGCATAACATTTACAATCTTATAGGTTTTTCAGAAGAAGCCGATACTTCATAATTTCTTAAAACTTCATGTTTTATTTTCTTCAATGTTTTCCCTTGATTTCCAAGCAAAGCACACTATTGTATTTTAACAGGTGTAAACAGAGAGGTTTCCCAATACAGACATACCGACGGAGCATATTCTGCCTGGAGACACCGAACCGCTAGCACTTGGTGAGACTATTGATTATAAAATATTGTAATTACTGTAGTTACTAACTTTCAGGAACTACTGAACACCGACCCGAGTCACATTTTTTTTAAATACAAAAATATTGTGTAAATTTTAAAATTCAAAACTCACATCATAACGTTAACAAACAAAATGGCGGAATCATGTGACTAAAGTGGTTCGAATATGTCGCCCTATAATGTCAAAGATCTATTGCGAAGCATAATAGCCGAGTGGATTAGATTGTGAAAGTTTCATGTGACAGTTTCTACACAGACAGTATATTTATTTATCACATAAATTGCTGTTGCTTTTGCGACTCCGTAAAAATGGTATTGCACGGCTATGCATATTTTGACATGACGCCATTTGTGTTATACAAACCCAGGGTAAAGACGCGCTATGTTTTAGCGTTATGATTTTTTAAATGATTTTTTTCTCTTTAAACAGTCTTTATATTGAGTTTTGTCATAAAAAATGATATTATATTCAAGTAAGTCCATTACTAAATTTATTGAACTCGTTGATAAAATATTATTCAACTCGTTCAATAAATTCAGTATTGAACTAACTCTCATTCAATATCCTCTTTATACTATGTTATAGGCTCACAGCATTTGTTGCCAAGGTGTTCTGTCAAGCCAAGAAGGTTGTAAATGATGCTGTTGATCAAGAAAAAGATGTAAAACTTACAATTGATTGGCTGAATAATCATGCTGAAGCTGATGGATCATTTGTTGATAAAATGCCAGTAATACACCGAGAAATGATAGTAAGATCAAACATTTAAATTCTATAGATATTAGCTCAGGATAAGGATAAAGTTCTGTGCCAGTTTAAAGGCACAAAATTCATTATTTTTTTAATCTGAGAAGGAGACTGTTTGATCAGGATTTGATTATTTATTTCAATCAAGTTTCATATTTAATACAAAATGTTAATGATATAGATTAAATAACAACAACAACAATTTGCACAAAATCCGCCTGTTAAACCAAGTTAAATAAGTTTTATATCAGAATATTGACATATTGTAAATATTGTATCATGACCACATTTAGTAGCTGACTTTCTGAAATGTATTACTTCTAATGTGATGCTATTTTTCTGGTTTGTTAAATGAAAATGAAAGCTTTGTTTATTGTATATTAAATGAAAATGAATGCTTTGTTTATTGTACAACTAAAAACTCTGAAAACCGGACCCTCTGAAAACCGGAATCCTCTGAAAACCGGACCATTTTAAAAGTCCCGTATTTTCTCCTTATATGTTCATTGAAAAAAATCCTCTGAATACCGGAACCTCTGAATTCCGAAAACCGGACGATTTTCTATGGTTTCTAATGATAAACATGCATAAAAAATCCTCTGAAAACCGGACAGCAATTTTATGTGTCAATGTTCTGTGTATTTTAATGTAGATTTAAACATAATCTTAACTGGTGACGTGTTCAATTACCAATTAATGATCATGTCTTTCTTATCTATGCAGGTGTGAAAACTCTTGTCAGTGTGTGTTAATTTCTTATTGGCAACTAAATTAAAGCTCTTTTATAATAATTGTGTCTTTCTCTGTATAGGTATGATTTTTCAAAATGTTTTAAATTTGTTGTGTGGTTTTTTAGCTCACCTGAGCATATGCTCAGGGTGAGCTATTAGGATCACTCTTCGTCCGTCGTCTGTCGTCCGTCGTATGTCGTATGTCGTACGTCATCTGTTGTCCGTTCACACTTTTCAAACAACATCTCCTCTGAAACCATAAGGCAGATCATAATGAAACTTCACAGGGATGTTCCTTGTGTGAAGCCTTAACAAAGTTGTTCAAAGAATTCCATTCCATGCAGAACTCTGGTTGCCATGGCAACCAAAAGAAAAAAACTTTTAACATCTTCTTCTAGAAAACCCAAAGAACTAGAGCTAAGATATTTGGCATGAAACATCTTCTAGTGCGTGTCTACCAAGATTGTTCAAATAAAATCCCTGGGGTCAAAATTGGCCCAGCCCCAGAAGATCATTGATTTTCCCTATATGCATATAGTAAAAACTTAAAAAAATCTTCTTTTAAAGAACCCAAAGAGCTAGACCTAAGATATTAAGCATAAAACATCTTCTAATGAATGTCTACCAAGATTGTTCAAATAAAAGCCCTTGGGTCAAAATTGGCCCCGCCCCAGGGGATCATTGATTTTCCCTATATGCATATAGTAAAAACTTAAAAAAAATCTTCTTTTAAAGAACCCAAAGAGCTAGACCTAAGATATTAAGCATGAAACATCTTCTAATGAGTGTCTACCAAGATTGTTCAAATTAAAAACCCTTGGGTCAAAATTGGCCCCGCCCCAGGGGGTCATTGATTTTCCTTATATGCATATAGTAAAAACTTAAAAAAATCTTCTTCTAAAAAACCCAAACAGCTAGAGCTTAGATATTTGACATGAAACATGTTCTAATGGATCTCTACCAAGTTTGTTCAAATAAAAGCCCTGAGGTCAAAATTGGCCCCGCCCCAGGGGTTCATTGATTTTCCCTATATACATAAAGTAAAAACTTAAAAAAAATTCTTTAAAAGAACCCAAAGAGCTAGAGCTAAGATATTTAGCATGAAACATGTTCTAATGGGTGTCTACCAAGATTGTTCAAATAAAAGCCCTGGGGTCAAAATTGGCCCCGCCCCAGGGGGTCTTTGATTTTCCCTATATGCATATAGTAAAAACTTAAAAAATCTTCTTTTAAAGAACCCAAAGATGTAGAGCTAAGATATTTAGCATGAAACATCTTCTAATGAATGTCTACCAAGATTGTTCAAATAAAAGCCCTGGGGTCAAAATTTGCCCAGCCCCAGGGGTCATTGATTTTCCCTATATACATGTAGTTAAAACTTAAAAATCTTCTTTTAAAGAACCCAAAGAGCTAGAGCTAAGATATTTAGCATGACACATCTTCTAATGGGCGTTTACCAAATTTGTTCAAATAAAAGCCCTGGGGTCAAAATTGGCCCCGCCCCAGGGGTTATTGATTTTCCCTATATACATAGAGTAAAAACTTAAAAATCTTCTTTTAAAGAACCCAAAGAGCTAGAGCTAAGATTTTTAGCATGAAACATGTTCTAATGGGTGTCTACCAAGTTTGTTCAAATAAAAGCCATTTGGTTTAAACTGGCCCCGCCCTGGGGGCCTATGTACAGGTGAGCGACCCCAGGGCCATCATGGCCCTCTTGTTTAAATATAAAATGTCTTAAAGAATTGGGGAAATATTGTTAAATGATTCCTGTTTTGCTTAAAATTTTGACCTTGAAGTTATCTTTGTTTGAATATTAATTAAATGCAAAAATAGTAATACTAAATTACATTAATTACATATTTCAAAAACCAATTAAAAGGATATATTTAAGACAATGTGTTGTTTTAATTTCTGATTTTCAGAATTATATTCATGGATTTGCATAATAAAATTACTAAAAGACATTTATTGCAAAAAGAAATTAAAATATGACTTAGACAAAAGGGTTGAAAAATGAATACAAAATGTTTGAACAAAGTCATTGTTCAAACACATTATAATTATCAATAAATGTGTAAAACCTCTGAAAACCGGAATCCTCTGAAAACCGGACTTTTGGTCAAGTCCAGACAGCGTCCGGTTTTTAGAGTTTTTACTATTAAATGAAAATGAATGCTTTGTTTATTGTATATTAAATGAAAATGAAATATATGTTTCCACATGTAGTTCATAATATTAAAATGAAAGCTATGTTTACTGTTTATCAAATGAAAATGAAAGCTTTGTTTATGATTGCCGAGATGAAAATGAAAGCTATGTTTATTGTTAGTTTATAAAATTAAAATGAAAGCTTTGTTTATTGTTTGTGAAATGAAAGCTTTGTTTATCGCTTCTAAGATTAAAATGAAAGCTATGTTTATAGTTCTTAAAATTGAAATGAAATCTATGTTTATTGTTTATTGAATAAAAATGAAAGCTTTGTTTTTCGTTTCGGAGATGAAAATCAAAGCTATGTTTATAATTCATGAAATGAAAATCAAAGCTATGTTTATAGTTCATAAAAAGAAAAGGCAAGCTATGTTTATTATTTTTGCGATGAAAACAAAACCTTTGTATATAGTTCATAAATGAAAATGAAAGCTATGTTTATAGTGAATAAAATGAACATGAAAAATCATGTTTACTGTTTATAAGATGAAAATGAAAGCTATACAATTATGTTTATTGTTTATGAAAATGAAAACTAGCTAATCGTTGATATGGTTTGTTTATTTATTCTAAACAGGGACAAATCAATGAAAGAGATCCTACCTTAACAGCCTTTGTACTGATTACCTTACAAGAATGTGGTAATAGATCTTCTGTAAGTGTTGTGTTTGTTTCAATAATTTTCATATTTTATACTAATTATGTACACTTGTTTTATTTAATTATTTAAAAGTAGTTTTGAATTAAATTACTCTAAGAAATAAACAAATAGATAAGGAGTGATTTATAAAGATATACTATGCTCAAATTTTATATTAGAAAATTTTGATAATTGCTACACAGTGTTTTAGCAAATTTAAAATAAACATGTTTTATTCACATAAAGTAGATATGTTATGTTTAAAATTTTACACACTAAAGGTGGTCACAATATAAAAATATAGTGTCATTAAAACAATGTCAGTTTCTGTGTGTGTTTTTTTTTTAAAGAAGGAACAATGGAATTCAAAGCATAGCCTTCAAGTCAATTATTGAACTTTGCTTAAATTGTTTTTTATTTATGGATTTATTCTCAGACGAAAGAACACTTATGACCAAGGACACGTGCTGATTAATTCATATGTAAAATTTGACATTGACTCTCAGTGTCAAATATAAAATTAAACTTATATTTTGTATTCTATGATAATTCTTCACACATATTACCTCTCCGACTTTGGTTTGCTTCAGAAATAAACATTCGAACGGAGCAGCCGCTGGGAGGTTCCTCTTGCTTACTTTTGTTATCATTGTTCTCGATGGTACTCTTTTTGACATGATTTTCACATCTGACTTACCTTGAAGTGTTTACCTAACTGCTTCTGGCCTGCCGATTAGAATTCGAGAATAAATCAATTGTACGGAAACGTAAAAGGGTCTCCAAAAAGTGAGATGATGATGTGTTTACAAGTCGACTGTTTTTAATTCGATTTAGTTATAGACGTTTTAACACAATAGATTTATTTTATTCACAAATATTAAAAAACGGTTTATTTTGCCGAACTTTTTACGATATGCTTTATAGTTTGTCTAGGCGAAAAGTTATCTTTTATAAAACATTAAATTTATTTTGTCGTTTTGACAAAAATTCACCTTGCCAGTAAGCTTCAAGCATTTTGAGAAAAGTGACTTAGAATGACAAAAAAAAATGGTATAGTCTTTGTGAAAAAAATGAATTCATTTGTGTTAATCATCTGATCAAATCGAACAAAATTCAGTCGTCTCACACACCAGGATCGCACTAAATGAAGGCCCTTTAACGTTTCCGTACAAGTGAAAACTAACCAAGAAGAAATATTTTTTGGATGTCGTTTTCTTTTTTTCTAGCGTGTTAGTGCAACCGTCAACAGGGCAATTAAGTTCCTTGAAGATCTTTCCGATAAAATGTTAAAGAAAAATCCTTACCTGTTAGCAATAAGTACATATGCTTTAGCCTTGTCAGACAGCAAAAAGACAGATAAGTTTTTGCAGTACTTACATGACATTAAAAGAAAAGATAGGGGTAAGTTTTTCTAGTCGTCTTTTCTTATTCTTGTTGGGTCTTTTTACTTTATTGTAACATTGAATTAATTAATACCCGTTATTCTATTTCACTTTTTTGTGGGTAAGTTTTCTTTTAATTTGGATTCCAGAGTTTGTGTATAATAAGACCTAAAAAATTAAACTACTGACTTCACCTAAAACATTGACGGATTTAAAACTTCATATCAAGTGTTATTAAGCAAAAACACCTGTTCATTAATTCATGATTAATGTTCTTATGTCATATTTTTATCCTGTTTTAGAAATTAGTAATAGTAATTTTCTTCATTCTATCATAACTTTTAATTTGTATAGTAATTGGATTCGGTGGTGTCATAAATGTGTAAAAACTGGTATTTTGTAGAGGGAACATTCTGGGGAATCCCGGGAGGTAAACCAGCAAACGCTCATTCTGTTGAAACAACTGCATACGCTCTTCTTGCAATGTTGCAATCCCGGGACATAAAAACAAGTTCATCAATTGTAAGTTGGCTTACCTCTCAAAGAGATGGCACAGGATCATTTAGAACAACGCAGGTAACTTTGATTTCGGAAATCACATCCTTATCATAATGTTCATCATTCGGCTGTGAATATATAATTTTCTATTTCGTTCATCTTACTATTTTGATTAATTTAGTTATTCTTTTTCTTTATATCACAAATATCACATCTTTATCATTATAATTTCTACTTTTATCATCATCATCATCGTCATCATCATCATTATTACTACTAGTATTATCAATATCATCATCACCATCATCATCATCATCATCGTCATTATTATTATCACTACTACTATATTTATCATCATCATGGATATTACTTTCCTCTTCCTCTTCTTCCTTATTATTTATATTTTATTAGAATTAGAAAGGATCTTCGTCCGTGCATACGTGCGTTAATGCCTCCGTTCCAATTTATTTCGGAGCAGAACTCTTAAATTTCTTGAGCGATTTTATTCAATTTTTATACACTGACAGAGCACATGGACGAAATAAGTGCAGTGTTCAAGAACAATAACTCTCCCTTACCTACTTTTAAAGTAATTCCCCTTTATCAGATTTACTTGGCATACTTTGTCAAAACCATATCTCCAAAAGTACTTGGGGAATTCTCTTCAAACCTTTATACACTGGCATAACACATACGTAGGAAGCGCAGTGTGCAATAACAATAACCCTACCTTGCCTACTTTAAGTGTTGTTTCCCGTTACCAGGTTAACTTGTGAAATTTAGTCCGGAGCACAACTCCAAAGAAGGTGATTTTTATAAACTTCATACACATCGCAAGAAATTGCAGTGTTGAAGTTCAATAAATCTGCCTTGCTTAGTTTTAGAGTTATTTCCCTTTATCAGATTTACACGAAAACTGTCGGACGCATAACTCCTAAAATATGACGGATGTTCTGCAAACTTAAGACACTGTCAAAGCACATTGATATTAAGTACAGTGTGTAAGAACAATAACTCAACCTTGCCTTCTTTTAAAGTTATTCCCCTTTTTATATATTTTAGAGCGATTGATTTTCTTCAAACTTAATCCATTACTGCATAAGCAATTTTGTGAAAAATGGCTATTTCATTCGAAAGCCTCCTGCTACAAGTTCAAATTGCTATGAAATTATTAAATATTCTTGAATATTCATCAAACTTGGTACAAATGTTAACTGGACAGTAGCCTTTGTAACGGCATGCTCAATCTTAAATTTCCTGTTACCATTAAATTTCATGTTACCATGACAGCGACGGGACATCTTAAAATTGCCAAAAATCACTATTTTGCTTTGATTTTTCCATCAAAACTGACTGAAGTGCTGCAAATTCTCAATGGATTAAGATAGAGTCAAAGGCTTCTCAGCGTTGATTACACGTTACCTTCTGCTCGATCTGAGGTCAATTTTAGCCTGTCACAAGTCTTAAATCTTTGGCGATCAGGGGGGCTTCTGTCCCTCTTCAAACCCTTAAACAGAAAGGGCACATCCCCCTCTGGCTCCCCCTGATGAATCTATTTGATAGGCGACGGCGCCGAAAGGGTGGACACTTTTTAAAATCATTTCTCAAGCGAGAACAGATATTTGGGATTATAAAGAGAGCATTTTTTCACCATTTGATGCCTCAAAAGGGGGGGGGTGAATATGCATGACAAAACGTCTTTATGAAATAATGGGTTAATACACTGACATAAATAAAACAAGATTAATTAAATCACATATTATTAGTTATACTAACCTACTCTTTTTGTTATACTTGAAAACTGTACTTAGCATTAGTATCATGACCTTAATTTTACGGCTTTTTAAAAATATCCTCTCACTAAGTAATAACATTTATGTTTCTTCTTCAAGGCGAAGGGATTAACCTTGTGTAATACCTTGTTATTGCTATAATTGTGGTCGTCAAATGAATATAAGCATCATTTTTATATCCTTTACAAAATATTTGCACAATAAATTTATTGTTGAATGTTTTTGTCAATTGTCTAGGATACAGTGGTCGGCCTGCAAGCTTTGTCTCAGTACAGCATCGTTACCTATTCTCCAGATATTGATCTAGTGGTCAAATTTTTCGCAGACCAATCGGTAATAAAAGAAGTAAAAGTGACTAAAGAAAATGCTATTGTTCAACAAATTATACCAAAGGTAAGACATATTTTCAAAATGTTGACAGTGGACTAGTAGTAAATGGCATTAAATCCCATTTACTTGCCTCTAGTCGTTGTGGATAGGAATCGTTTCAATGTGATGAATCCTTAATATGGAATAAGTAGCTAGCTCTTTGAAGATCTGTGGTCCTACTCATGATTATGGTATGCATGTCCGAAGTATTGTAAATGGTTTAAACATATTTATTTAAGCTCATTTGCGAAATAAGTTCTTGCAACTTATATTAATCACTTTCTAAATTGTAAATGGACGGGTACTTAAAATCTGGAAAGTTACTATGTGACTTAAGCAGTATTGACGCATGCGTGCGTGCGTGTGAGAACAAATCAAAGTAAAAAATAATATTCTTTAGAAAAGTAGAAGACATAGAAAATAAAATGAAAATATGTGGCGTGTATGTCAACTAAGTCGTTTTCTGTTCGAAAAAAACCTTTAAAGATAAATGAAAACATTAAGGAATAATATGAAATATTGCTGATATTCAGTTTGCTTAATTATATATAACGCTCAAATTTCATATAAAAATATTGATTATTGCTAAAAGTTTCTTAATACATATTAAGTTAACATGTTTAGTCGTCACACAAAGTAGATATGTTGTGTTTTAAACTCTACACACTACATGTGGTCACAATATAAATATATAATGTCATTATAAAAACTTTCATATTTTTTTATGAAAATGCCAACTTTACTTGACCTGTTATAGGTAATGTAGCTTCCCATACAGAGCTTATTCGTTCTTTTATTCAAATTAGACATATTCAGTAAGAATTTCATAGATTTCAAAACATTTATGTGAATGAAATTTTTTCCTAAGAATGAGCTTAATATATCTTTAAACTAGATGGCCTTGTAAATAAAACTTTTTTTCCTTTCTTCTTTAGTTACCTGTTGAGACCAAAGATAACAAACTTACGGTAAAAGTTCAGGGAACTGGAAGTGCAGTTATGTCAATTGATCTCCGTTATAACAGACCAGCCACTGCGGAAGAATCTTGTCCCTTTACCATCACTGATATTGATGTTCAAGACGTGGAAGATCTACCGATTGATATCAATTTGGCAAAATCAAGGTAAAAACATAAACCATTTTTCGATTTTCGTTTATTAGTTAAACCTTTTCAAAAATTTAACTGTGTATATTTGTATATAAAATACAACAAATATATCAATGCTATCAATTAAGAATAACTTTAATGAAAATGTGAAACACATAACTTTATCCGTATTCTGTTGTTTCTACTGTCCTGTTTTAAATGTGTGACATATTCAATCAGATAAGATTCGTGTCACGCACTTATCAAAGTGATATTTTAAATAAGTTTATCTTAATAAATTGAATTAATGTTATTAGCCGAAAAGAAACGATTTTGAAATTCTAATGAATCACTGTATGTAACGTTTAATGTATTTGTGTAGTCAATGTTCAACTGCAACGTTGAAACGATTTCTTTGAATGTAAGTGTATTTTCAAAACATTTCTTGGTTATTTCTTCAAATAATTATATAGGGATGATAGAATAGCAAACAGCTTGTGAATAGGTCTGTATTTCCTCCAGTACAATTCATGAATGTAATGAATCAATTTGAAAGATTTCAATCTTGCTTTATTGCACAGCTCTCCTCTGTGTATTCTATTGTTTCTGGTTTCAAATGTGTGACAAGCTCATTTGGATAAGATTCGCCTCACACACTCCTGAATAAATTGACTTCAATTTATTTCTGAAAAAAGAGTTTGATATCTCTATTTGACTATACTGATATACAAAGATATGTAAATAAAGGTTCAGTGCAAGAAGGTACCTAAACTACAGAAATCTTTTTTAAACATACCCATCATCAAAATATTTCAATATTGCACGATCTTGCACTGACCTCTTCAAATATAAATTATTTATCTCTGGTTTACAGAAACTGTGATATATGTGGCCAGTGTGATGCGGGCGATAACGATTATGATGACTACGACAGCGATAATTTTGGAGATCCGCCAGAAATAGATCCTAAGATAAACAGTAACTTTGGGAGAAAGAAAAGAGAGGCAGGCAACCGTCGTGTTCGTGCGACAGTTCAGAAAAAATGCATTCGTTTCAGCATAAGGTAAGCATTTTCTGTATAAGCTTATTGCGAAGTAAGCATACAAAAATATATTTATTTTTCAAACGAAGCACATTATATTTAAAGCTGACCAGATAAAACATGTGTCTTTAGCTATCGCTGTCAGATTCCCCGTTATCCAGAGGCCGCTGGTTAGATCTTCGGGCGAGAAGAAATTAATGGGTTAAATTTTATCTCGAACATTGAGTCTTATAGTCATTTTCTATCACCACAGAAATCATGATGGATAAGTAATCGGCTACTAGCTAGTAGTTGGTGATTACTTGTAAGTTATACAGGAAAGTCGGTTAGGTGGACTGTTTGCTCACATTAACCCCAACAACTGTGCTTCTTTGCTCACATAAACCCCAAAAACTGTGTTTAAAATTGACGTTTAAACTATATACAAGATGTTAATGTGCATGAGTCGGACATTTTAAATTCGGTATTAAAAATGATAAATAAATGTATTTGTAAAATGGTTACATTCATTTTATAGTATTTTATTTTATTTTCAGTTAAGGTCATTTATGAATTGTTTTTTAAAGTAATACAGAAAGTGTTAAGATCATATTGAGACTATGCTGAGCAAAGTTGTCCGTTGACCCTCCGTGCATTATGAATTCCAAATTTAAATATCAATTTTGATAAAAATTGTCGTTTTAAGTTATATTTGTACATGGAGTATGATAAAAATTTGTATTATTGCAGTTTTCTGTACATTTTACTTACAATGGGACGTTATATTTACATTCAAAGTTCGAATCCATTTCTAGATTAGCTGAAGTGAAATTTTATTTTGATAACCATGCGCCACTGTGAAATCATAAGAATATAAATTTACTGAAACGATAACTAACAGGTATACCGGTATTTGAGACATATTCTGTAAAGTTTGTAAAGATATTTTAATTATTCTGTCAATCAAGTCGTCATTGATGGCACAATTGTGAAGTAGATGTTGTATTTTGTTGATTTTTGTATTTTTGTAGCTCTAAAAATGATAAAACATATGGTATGTCTATTGTGAAGTTTGGACTAGAAACAGGTGTTGAAGTGATCAAGTCTGATATAGAAAAGGTAAATATTTTGTCATTCCAAATTATTCTTGAATACTAAATAATTCTCACGCTGGTTCTAGGTGTCAGTAGCGTGATGTTTTCATTGAATTTCATGATCCATGTCAGTCAAACTTAGTATACGATTTTTAGAGTAACTATAAAGTGAAACTATCTTATTTTGGTTCGACAATACATGCTTTTCCGTCATGTCCACAATGAACATGTCTTGCGTATTCATATGTCAGTAATATCAAAAGCAATATGAAATATCTCAAGTGAGGTGTTTTCATGACTATGAATAAGTATATGTTTATCTTTTACGAGTAAAGTGTTAAACAATTTAAGTTCAGTGGCGACTTGGTAGAGTGGTTTACGCGTCGGACTAGCAATTGAAGTATTGTTGGCCGCGTGGATTTGAAACCAGGGACAAGACGTTTTTTCTCTTTAGCATGAAACTTTACATTTATTGCTGAATGCTAGATGGTTCCAGGAACGGACTCGAAAGTGTTTCAATAAGCTTATAGCTTCTAACATAATTGAACATAAATAAATTTGTATAAACAAATTGACTATGTTATTCTGCTGTTTGTGATACGGGTTCACCTTGTCCTGATGCTTTTGATTTAAATTAGTTTTTCAAATAGTTGACACAACACTGTCTCTTGACATGCCTTCATGTTGATTTAGGAAAACTAATAAACGGTTGTAAGAAAGTTCATTAATAAAGATTTGCTTGTACATGGCAGATAACTATATAAATAGTTTGTTTTACAGTTCTGAAAGTTTGGTTCGTAAGAAAACGATTAATATGTTTACGATACTTTTTTATTAATAAATAATCATTCTTTATTGCAGCTCGTTAAAGAGAACAACACAAACATTGCAAACTACGAAATGCCATCTGACGGAAAAGGTTTTATTGTGTTCTACTTACACGAGGTTTGTTCTAATTTCCATTGCAAAGCACAAACTGCTCAAGTTGGGCTATTGTGATAACACACAGTCTGTTCATACATTCATTTGTCCGTCAACATTTTCTTCAAACATCTTATTGTTAATTGTTTTGCAAATTTCTAGAAAGGTACTTTCGATGAATCCCGGCCTGTTAAATATATTAAAAAATATATTTATTGCAGGATAATAGCTGCAGTGGCATTTTCTAAACAAACCTAAAGTAATAAAGGGAGGATATAGTATTGAATAAGTGCAGGTTTTACGCTGAATTTATTGAACGAGTTGAATTAAATAATATGCAAGAGCCATTGGCGAACATTTTATTATTCTTTTCAACGAATTAAATAAATTTAGTAATTTCTGACGATATTTCCACTTTTTTAAGGCACATTCTTTTCATTGGCATTCAGATATAGTCCGGATACAACGAAAATATATTTTATAATCTTACTATGAAATTATTAATATGTAATTTCCCTGTTTACTAGAAAACATGTGATAAATTGATAAAAAGAATGTTATTATATTTATTATGCCATTAAGAAAACAAATTCAAGCGACTTGTAAATTCAACAATTAAGGCCTGCCTTGTATCAAGGGCAGTTGACCCAGAACCCCAGCTGTTCTTAATTCCATAAGGAATTTCAATGTATTTTAAAACGTGAATGTAATGTATTAATAAGGAAAGGAGGGATTGAAAGTAAAAGGTGGAGGAAAATTAATCCATTAATTAAAACAACCAATCTTTGATAAGAAGTCATTCGCATTCAGATTATTCAGGATTATTAATTCAACAGTATCCGAAACCTTCTGTCTGATTTGAAAATGGTGGAATAATACCGGATGTTGTGTCGATCTATAAACCGCCCCATAACCGTAAGGTAACATACCGTTTTAACATGATTTAGGATGAAAAGACGAGTACTAAAGATATTGATGAATATCATTATTTTGTAAATGGAGTTTAAAAGATCAATTAACCTGTTTAAAAAAAAAACTTAAAATTATTCACACAAAGAATATGTTTCACTGTCGAAAATCAATCACAAGTGATCATAAATAATAAAGGCATCATCTGTTCAAATTTTTCTCAACCCATTACTGTGTGAAAAATGGCTGTTTCACTATTAATCAAACTTGGCAAAAATGTTGACTGGACCATTGACTTTGTACCAATGTGCTCAGTCTTAAATTTCTTGTTACCATGGCAACGAGGGGGCATCTCAAAATTGCCAAAAAAACACTTTTTTGCTTTGATTTTTACCATCAAAATTGATTTCAAAATTGATTTCAAAGTGCTGCAACTTCACAATGGATTGAGATAGAGTCAAAGGCTTTTCAGCGTTGCTTACACGTTACCTTATGATCAATCTGATGTCTCTTTAAGCCTCTCACAAGTCCAAAAATTTTCGTGGCGATGAGGGGGACTGCAGCCCCCTTCATACTCCTAAACAGAAGGGGGCACATCCCCTTTCTGGCAACCCCCTGATGTATCTTTTGAATAGAGGGCGCGCCGAAATAGTGGTCACATTTTTAGACAACAT